>NC_133358.1:30105204-30405204 GCF_030506205.2 Paramisgurnus dabryanus | reverse complement strand
TTTTAATTCAATTTGCAATTTTAACTTGTTTTTGTAAGTTAAGTCAACTCATCACAAGTCAGAAGTTAAAATAGAAGATTAAAATGACTTTCATTACAAAGTTGTTTTAACGGCACGCTGCAATTTTTTTATATTGCGCTGTAATAATATCTTTGCTGCCTTAAATATTTTTGATTTAATTAACTCTATCTATTATAAGTCATTTTAATTTACTATTATTCATCTTGAATAGCAATTTGTTGTTATAAGTTGTAATTAAAATGTAATTAAGCATGTTATAGCAACTTATCTCTTTTTCAATTCAATTCAATTCAATTTTATTTATATAGCGCTTTTAACAATTAGTAATTGTTTCAAAGCAGCTTTTACATTAATAAAAGCAGGAAAACACAGAAAAATCGATAGACAACATAAGTAGCAAAATACAGTGGTTGAGATTAAACTGAACAAAAGCAAGTGTAGTAATATTTAACATATAGAAAAGGGTACTATGTTAAGCCAAAGTAGGCTGATAATAATTAATAATATTAATCACTAATATAGATTAAATAAAACAATTTAAGGCAGAAAATATTTTTTACAGTAGGCAGAAAGAATGTGAAACATGTTTTTTGTAATATAATTTTTTAAAAATGTATTAATATTATTAATTTATTATTGAAATAAATGTTAAAAACTGTTTAGTTTTATTGCATATATCGTAGTACTTACCAAGTTATCGCATATATTGCACCCTAATCCTTAAATCAAATGGCTCATTGAGAAAAGAGTGCTGTTTCTTTTGAGAGAAATATTTACATTCAATAAATTTGATTTTATTTATTGAGTTAATGTACATGAAGATATATTGAAGGAGAGACTCGAGCCACATCCAAAGACCAGAAAAAGCAACATCAATCACCCAGAACTTTCACACAAAACTTTACAAACAAAATAATTTATTTTAAAGGTACTGTAAAATGTCAACCTGTATTTATGTAGGCATATATGAATAATAACAGTTTTGTGCATGTTAAAGACATATGAGCCTCTAGCACCATTGTTTCCTCCTCCTTATGTAAACCTTGTGCATGCAAAACATAACACAAACTGTAACGTTACAGTCGAGATAAACGCCGCAACATTAAATAACACATTAAATTAATTACATTGTTGTTACAATGCTTAAAACAAAATTGAGACTGCTGGGTTTGCGCTATATGCTAGTTAATGCTGTATGCTAGAGTTTAGGTCCATACTGAAAAAAACACAAACTTACCACTCAGAAACATCCATTAACAATCTCCAAACAATTGATTATTCCTCAAAATCTGATACAGACTCAAACATAAGATCTGTTTACACACACACAGAGCTACTGAAAGAGCTGCTCTGAGAAACAGCCAATCAGAGCAGAGCTCAACATTATTATTCATGACCCTTCCAAATAAGGTAATAATAGATCATTTCATTCTGGGGACAAATCCTAAGGTTGTAAATGGACATATAAAACTGACTCTGGATCATTTTTGCACTTAATAAAGCCACAAACCTTCAGTGTAGATATCAGAGAACAACTTAACAGATTATTACAATGCATCCTTTAAAATCTCTCAAAGTAAAAATGCATAAACGTTTGGGGGAGGGTTATAAAATATCATTAGGGATTTGTGAGCACCTGTCAGTCAAGAGCTCTTTTGTTGTGATGTCCGTGTTAAGTTGATAACGTTCACATTGAGCACTCATACCTCCAACCAGCATTGCAATGAAAAGCCACCTGAGAATTCCACAAATTCCACACACGGACACACACACACACGCTCACACACACACACACAGACACACACACACACATACACAGACACACAACGCAAAGTCCCAGCTATTCAAACTCTTTCAGCTCTCACCTGCGAATGCCACAGCTGGTGGACTCTTATCTTTTATCCGTGTGTGTCTGTGTGTATTCACTTTCAAAGGGTCTTGACACCACAGAGGAAACCCGTGGACACGCATCAGTGCACATACACATGTAGACACATGCTCTCAACACACTCAAGACTACAGTAAAACACACAACACCGCGGTTACTCTACAAAGATCTCGTCTGAAATCAAACTGCATGAGCTTCATATGAAGTTGAAAAGCATTTCTCTCTCATTGAGCATCACCAGCTATCACAGTTATTTATCCTTTTAAATCTAAACATACGCAGACAACCTTCTGTATAAAATCATCCTTGTGATGTTCTGCGTATAAATATACAGTTTTAAAAACATGTCTCTTAAACATTATGATTATTCTTCTGCACATAAACTCTGCACAATAATATTGATATAAGCTTTGAGATTGAGTTCAAATTTATTTCTTGTTTATAAATGTTTTTATTAACAGCTTACATAAAGGTATTTTATAGCACATTTGTCTAAAGTCGCACAGATATATTTGTAGCATATTTACAGTTATATTTCCTATTGTAAATATATAAAAAATGTTTTTATCATTAGTAATATGTGTTGCTAAGGCCGATTTCTTTTTTTGCAGACTCAGAGTCCAGATTTTCAAATAGTTGTATCTCGGCCAAATATTGTCCTATCCTAACAAACCAAACCCCGACGGAAAGCTTATTTATTCATTATTAATTGATGTATAAACATTGACCCTTATGACTGGTTTTGTGGTCCTTGGTAATTAAGATTGTGTAGTGAGGAGTTGAGACTGGTATTGAAGAAATGTTTAGTATTATAAGAATCTGCATTGATCTTTTCCTGTTTTCCATTCGCTCTGTTTGTTGTTGTGTGACTTTGGTTACCGTGCGTAATTCCTGTACCAGAGCACATCATTTAATATATTATCATTGAGCCGTGATGTTCTTGTAAAAGAGATTAAACCTTCAGTGTTTGTGTGTGAGTCGGTAGAGGAAGTGTGTGTAACAGATTGAGTGTTATGGCAACATTTACTGGACCAGACGGGGACTTGAGACCAATAATGGTAATGTTGTGTGTCCGAGCCAAGGGTCAGGCTTTGACTGGTTTAAATGGTCCAGTTAACCTCTTCTGCTAAATCCCAAAGCAAAAAAATCTATTTTTTAAACAAATAGTGTTGTAGATGTTTTACCAGTGCCTCATTTCTGGATGCATTGAATGCTCGTGAACAGAGATGCAGAATGCAGTCGAGTATCAACTTGTGTGTCAGCCGAGCAGCTGCTATTGACATGACGGCTCATGGTTGGCTGTCACCAAGTATTATAGAGTTGATCATCTCTTTCTTTCTGTCTCTCTCTCTCTCTTTCTCTCTAGCATGTGACTGCCATCCGGTGGGAGCTGCAGGTAAAACGTGTAACCAGACAACAGGTCAGTGTCCTTGTAAAGACGGGGTAACCGGCATTACCTGCAACCGCTGTGCTAAAGGCTATCAGCAGAGTCGATCGCCCGTCGCCCCGTGCATTAGTGAGTGACACAAACACACACTGTAAAAAATCTCTTTGTGCTTACATTTTTAGGATTTACAAGTTATTTTAAATATCTTGATGAGTTACTTAATAAATCAAGTGGAAATTGCTTTAGTTATGTCAAATTTATTTTATAAATTATAAACTCATCACTAGTCAATACAGTTCAAATCACTTGTAAATTTACGTTTACTGAAGTGATGAACGGATTCGGTTTTTATAGCGTGCATGAAAAAAGATGTGCAAATGTGCAAATAGAGTGTGAAATCTGATTCATGTTTCATTACTAAACCACAGTAAAGTATTAACAGTGTGAAACTTGGAACGAGGAAACCCAGGATTATATGTTAATCCAGGATTTCAAATGATCCCGGGTTACTCACGATGGAAGAAGCCAATGATTTACTATATTTATAAATCATTTTCAGGACGCCTCCAGAGGAAAGTTTTATTAAATTAAGCTCACTTCTGAGAACAATTTTGACCTCAAAATACAGCTGTGTGTCTGTTTTGTATAAACACAGCACTACACTTAATATGCTTTATTTAAATCAGATTTTTAGTTTGAGATTGTTTTATTCCATGAACGTTCTTTTTTTGTGTGTGTCTGGGGGGTAGAGAATGGATGTGCATGCTTTAAAAGTTTGAGAACCACTGGTTTACCCCATAATGAAAATTTTATTATTAAAGGATAACTCCACTTTCATAAAAAAAATCTGATAATTTTCTTACCCCCATGTCATCCAAGATGTTTATGTCTTTCTTTGTTCAGTCGAAATAAATAACTTTTTTGAGGAAAACATTCCAGGATATTCTCCATATAGTGAACATTTTTGGACCTCAACAGTTTACAGTTTCAGCGTGACCTTATGTATTACGTAATCGCATCAAAAGGTAACGCATGACATATTATGCGAAACTACCGCTCCAGTGTTTACAAGTGTGAAGAAAGAGGAGCATTCAGACTTGTTGTATGTGGAATGATACTAATTAACTACCCAGTCTCATGTAGATGCGTATAAATAGCACAAAGTGTGAAAATCGTGCAATAAATACGCCAAATTCCACTTTGGTGTGCATATAATTTTTTTTTTTTTTTTTTACCATTTTCGCTTGGGTTTAGGGTTAGATTTCAGATTTGCTTATGGGGCTGGACACACCAAAACTTTTAAACGCGGCTGAAAACGCCTTGAGGACGCCGAATGCCAGCTGTTTTTCAGCTGAGTGCCAGCTTTCTTCAGCTGAGCGCTTTGATAGCTGTGATACTTCAGCTGCGAGCCGGTTGGTTGCTGTGGTAATGTCCCGCCCCTCCTCCACTGTGATTGGGCGGCCGTGTGAGAACTGACTTTGACGAGCGGAGCTTTTCTCCCAAAGTTGAATCTCTTTCAACTCTCGACGCTCAGCGCCGAGCGCGGAAAACCCGCTAGCTTCTGGCTTATTTGAAAAACGCCGAGCTTCCATTGGAAACAATTGAAAACATGCGCCGGCCGCGGGCGTAAAAGTTTTGGTGTACACAGCCCCTAAGGAGGTTATTTAATATACATGTTTTTGTGTGTATTTTTAAGCCATGGTTGCTTGGAGTTGGGGTTAGAATTGGGGTTTGGGTTAGGATGTAATTTTTATATAACAGAAAGTTGTTCCAACTCTAAACCCAAGCGAAAATGGTAAAAACATAGCAAAAAAATTGAGAAACCAATAAATAAAATGACAAAAAAGATGTGCCGTTTAAGTGAAGGACTAGCGTATCACATGTGCAAAAGTGGAATTTGGCGTATATATTGCACGATTTTCACACTTTGTGCTATTTATATGCAACTGCATGAGACTGTGTTGTAATTTATGTCTTTGTGTCAGTTTATTGATTAAAATGGTCCGCAAGTGTGAGTTTCACATATGTAACACGTGACCTTTCGTCGCACAGCTAAATGACTGTGAAAATGAGGATTGTTTTACTAGATAAGACCCTTATGCCTTGGTTAGAGCCATTTTAAGCTGCATTGAAACCGTAAACTGTCCACTATATGGAGAAAAACTGGAATGTTTTCCTTAAAAAACTTAATTTCTTCTTGACTGAACATAAACATATTGGATGACATGGGGATGAGTAAATTATCGGAAATGGAGTAATCCTTATTTCTCGCCCTAATGCTATTCAACACAGGTAAGACCTTCGTTCATCTTCGAAACACAAATGCAGATATTTTTAAAGAAATCTGAGAGCTTTCTGAGCCTCCATAGACAGCAACTCAAAACTTTCAAGGTCCCAAAAGGTAATAAAGACATGGTTAAAATAGTCCATGTAGATTACAGTGGTTCAATAATCTTTTAATGAAGTAACAAAAGTACTTTATATGCTCATAAAGTCATTCTCTGTGTATTAATAAAAGCAATGCATGCATGCATTAAAACCGGCATCATGCATCAGCCATAGACATATATAAATACATAGATACCTCATTAGATTGATTCATAGATGTGGATTCACTCTTATATATAAATGTGACTTTGCAGTATGTGTTATATATTTAAAGGAGACATTTCACAAGACTTTTTTAAGGTGTAAAATAAATCTTTGGTGTCCCCAGAGTACATATGTGAAGTTTTAGCTCAAAATACTACATAGATCATTTATTATAAGATGTTAAAATTGACACGTTGTAGGTGTGAGCAAAAATGTGCAGTTTTTGGGTGTGTCCTTTAAAATGCAAATGAGCTGATCTCTGCACTACATGGCAGTGCTGTGGTTGGATAGTGCAGATTAAGCGGCGGTATTATTATAATAAGATCCCCTTCTGACATCATAAGGGGAGCCAAATTTCAATGAGCTATTTTTTCACATGCTTGCAAAGAATGGTCTACAAAAATAAGTTATTGGGTTGATTTTGTTTCACATTTTCTAGGTTGATAAAAGCACTGGGGACCCAATTATAGCACTTAAACATGGAAAAAGTCAGATTTTCTTTAAACATCTGAACGGTTGTTTCTTTCAGAAGTCCCTGTTATAAAGCCAACAACTGCCATCAGCACTACAGAAGAACCTGCTGGTTAGTGCAAACACACACACAAACACACGCACAAACACACACACTGACTTCTGTTTTACTCATGACAAAGACAAATGACAAACTGTCCTCCCCTTTATAGCTTCATTAGAGAATAAAACAGTGAAGACAAAAAACTGACCGTTTTTTACTGTTTCTGTTTCTAAAGTCTTTCCTGAATGCGTCTGTCTGTGTGTGCGTGTTTGCATCAAGAATTAACGCTTTACACACCGTGCCGTCTGGTGCCACACAAGTGATTTTATATCTTTGCCTTCTGTGTTGTCAGATTGTGATTCGTACTGCAAGCCACTAAAGGGAAATCTCAAGATCAACATGAAGAAATACTGCAAAAAGGATTATGGTAGGGTTTGAAATGATGTTAGATTCTTTGTCATTTATGAAAGAATAATTTTATATAAGAATAATCATATCTACCATCTCTGAATTTGTATATAGCCGTCCAGGTCAGCGTGTTGGACATGGAGACGGTCGGCGACTGGGCCAAATTTACCGTCAGCCTGGCGTCTGTATACAAAAGCCGCGGCGAGCCACTGAAGAGAGGCGATAACCTGCTGTGGGTTCATATGAAGGATCTGGCCTGCAAATGTCCACGCATACACATGGGAAAGAGATTCCTCATCCTGGGCACTGTCGAGGGCGCCGCGAGCCCCGAACGCCCGGGACTGCTGGCGGATAAAAACAGTCTGGTCATTCAATGGAGGGACATTTGGACTCGACGACTGCGCAAGTTCCAGCGCAAGGAGAAGAAAGGCAAGTGCAGCAAAGCATGATGGGATTGCAGGGAACTCTATAACATTGACCACTGTCCTGTGTACGCGGGAGACTGCGGCGATGGGCCGCGCGTGTGCGAAACCGAACTCCTGAGCATCGTCTGTCTGTCCGTACCCTGTGTGTTATTTTTGATGTATCGTCCTGTTGGTCAGCCTTCTAAAGGGACCGATAAAAAGACTGTTTATAATCGCAGACCACTGAATCCCACGGTTTATATGAGCTGAGCACAGACACACAAACTCTCCATTAACTCTTAAACACACACTTTAAGTATGAAATGCGTCCTCCTCACGTTATGGAGCGATTCTGCCTGCATCTGGTTTGATTCTTCCCTCTCGCTTTTGTCAGCTATAAAAATCAAAAGATCTGAAACCGGTGCTTACCGCATGATGCTCGGTCCAAGTGTGAAAACCTCAAAATCTTCATTGTTGTCTTTATCATCATTGTTCAGATCCGGATCATTTCACATACTGGATGAGGGATTTATTAGGTGTTTTCATTGTTGTGTGCCGTGTCTCGTGTGTGGACTTTACGACTGAAAGTGTTGATTAACAATTTTGAGCCCATACTGTAAACAGAAACGCCTGGCTGATGTTTGGCAAGACAATATTGACGGTTCAAATATCAAATCCAACTTTATATTCATCGTTTCCATCTGCGTGGCTGTACAGTATGTTACCGTGAGCTCAATACGGTAATTACTGTAATATGAAGGACTGCATCATTTCCTATGGATGAAACTGATTATAAACCATCAGGCTTTACATCTAAATGTATTTCAATACAAAAGTTGTGTGTGAATATGTGTGACTGATAGACTCAGAATTGTTAAGGTTTTGTTTCCTTCACATGTCAGTGTTTGCTTTTTGTTAGCACTAACTTGAGAATTAACTACTAACATGAGGAGTAGTGTTATATGTTTTTATATTTTTACCAATATCCATACGGTAGATACTCTACAGTCGCAGGCACACACCGACCTCAAAAATGATGCCCACAGTGATGTGACAAATATACAGAAATCATCTTCACACAGTTTTTAGATGTTAAATGTGTTGTATTTTCTTCCATGTCTATTTCTGATCTAGCCACTTATACATTCAAATCCCAGCATGCCGCACTCACAGCGAAATTATGATGTATATTATATTTCTGATTATACAACAGTTCCAGTCCTTCAATGTGATTGGACGAGAGAGACCCATGACTGTTTTTATTACTGCAAAACTGACCTGTGACTGAATCATGGCCGTGATGATGATACTGTATATGGCAGTGACATGATATGGCTTCAGTAAGGTCCTGTACCCTGTAGTTCCTGTAATTAAATGTAGTATGAGGTCCTAAAGCATTTAATATTAGCTGCGTCCCAATTCAACGGCAAGGACATGGTCTTCGAAGGACATGAAGTGAATTGAAATGAGACGATCTAGCCTGCGATGGTCCACGGTAGGACACAGCAGAGACATTTCTGACTTATTATTAAAAGAAAAAAGAAAACAGGAAAATGTTTTATCTTATTTAAGCAAATATGACACGTTGATGTAGATTTGTATATCAATATTAACACAAAACATCATTTATAATATTAACTCTTATCTGGTGCTGTCCCGTGAGTGGGACACCTGAGTTTGCTTCAATATTTTGCATATAATTTTTTATCTATCACAAAAACACTATATATCATTGGAAAGGTTTAAGAATGTAGTTTTCGTATTTCAAAACATTTTAGCAGTAATAATAATCCAGTGACAGTAATTTATTAATTTGTGACAGGAGTATGCAGCAAACATTGACACCTAGTGGTCGTTGTTGGTAAAACCACTAAAAGTGTGACAAAAAAATTCATTTTTTGTATGAAATATATACTTTATTGAATTATTTTTATTTATTACAATAAATATAAACTGTTATAACAATTTTTATTCAATATTTTCACCTCCAGACTTCCATGAAAAACGTTTCTTCTTTAAAACAAGACTAGGCTTCTAGACCAAAAAAGGCCAGAGTAATAATAATTTAAAGGTGTACATCACATTTTCACCCCCCCCCCCCCACACACTGGAAAAGGGCTTCGCCAGTTAAGGGGTTAAAACAGGCACGGAATGAATCTTAGGATAGCCGAGGTATCCATTGGATTTATCCTTTACGGCTCGAGGAAAGAGGGACACATTTTGAGGCATTTGGTCAGCCTTCGGTCGAGCTGCTGTGACGGCAGTTGTCTTAGGATGCATCCTTTAAATTGGGACGCAGCTTTAGACTAGAGTAAATTGTGTGAGATACCGTATCCCACAATGCATTGCTCTCAACTTGATGAACCTGACTGAAGTGTAGATTCATCAGACTGTAGATTATTTTTCTATTTGTGTGACTGCTTGTATGGATGTATTTTCGTTCAAAGTTGTGTGCAAACGTTTCAGCACCCCTGGTCTTATTCCATGTTCGGTTGATCCAGTTTGGCAAAAACATATCGTTGTCATCCCAGTCAAGCAAGCATTACATAAACTTTGAAGAAATCAAACAGGCACTAAAACTCAAAACGCGTGTTGACGTCTATTCGTTTTTTTTAGTGAATCAACTCAATATTTCATTTAACCCGGGTGTGTAACATTTACACACAAATGTATATTTACATATTTGTGTATGAATGTATAAATGTGTGTATATTCACATGCATTAGACTGATCATGTGGTGTGTTTATTTTTTTTGTGTGTATATTGACGTGCATTTGTATGAGTGTACATAGGTGAGTAAATATAAAAAATGGATCTGCCTGAGAGATATTCATCCACCTATCCGGGAGGGTTTATCTGCTTTTGTTTCTCTGTTTTACTGCAATGACCACTGAATTAATCAAATATACAAAATAAATTATTAGTTGCTGTATGATTTTGTCTTGTACTTGTTTAATCCGATGATGATAAAACGGACTGAAGCAAGAACCGTATCTTCCCTAGCAACACCATAGCAACCCCTCACAGCATCTCTCTGAGTATCCTCCCTGAGGGTGAAACGGTATACTCGGCATGTCCTAAAAACAACCAAACCAAAGTCCAGTAATAGCGTGAGTCATGAAGAGCTTCCACAAAACCACACGACAGACAGGACAGATTTAATCAGATCAACTCTGAGCGTGTGTGTATTCTTTACAAACCAAAGTGAGTGATTTTTGGTAACTTTCCGACATGGTTTTAAGGTTTGGAGCAGATGTTGAATAATGAAGAGCACATGTACAGTCAGAAAAACACAAACTATAGCCCAAGTCATTTCAAAGCAACTGTGCTGTACAGAAAACAAATAAAGACAGAATACTCTTAAACTCCACATTACAGTAAAAACACAAGACAGATGAAGTCAAATACATTTGTACTGTTATCTAAAACAATAACATTACTTCTGTATGACAATGTGACAAGTACAGTAATATTACCCATAATGCCGTGTTTCTCACACTAGCTGTGTGTTTATGTGCTGACGCTAAATGATGACTGGAATTTCAGTCTGTTTTTCATTAAATTGAATTGTATGACTTCATAAGGAATATAGCCATATGGAATAATTTAATGATATATGCTTGTATTCGTCCCGTTTGGCTCTTCATAGCCACCAGCCGCTGCATGCTTTTAATGTTTTTAAAATTTTAATAAAAGTCATACACTGCAAAAAATGACTTTCTTATTTTTGTCTTGTTTTCAGTACAGATATCATTTTTTTTTTTTAAATGAAGATGTTTTTTCTTAATAGGCAAAATGACTTTAGAAAATAAATCTATAAGTTTTTAGACAAAAATATCACATTTAAGTGAATCTGTGCTTAAAATAAAAAAAATCTGGCAATGGGGTGAGAAAAAAATCTAATTAAATCTAAATATTTAATATCTGTACTAAAAACAAGACAAAAATACTAAGTAAGTGCACAAAACTTTTTAAAGATGTCCCCAGAGTACGTATTTGAAGTTTTAGTTCCAAAAATCATATAGATAATTTGTTATAACATATTCATTAAAGGCACATTATATAAGATTTTTTTTGCAGTGAAATCACTAGCAAAGTGTTATTATGATAACTTATACACTGCAAAAAAGTGATTTTCAAGAAAAAAATTCGTAGTAATTGTCTTGTTTTCAGTAAAAATATCTAAAAATTCTTAAATTAAGATGCTTTTTCTTGATGAGCAAAACGACCCAAGAAAATAAGTCAAGTTTTTAGACAAACCTGTACAATGTCTTTGTTTTGATAAATAAAAAGGAAGATATCAAAAATATTAAATTTAAGTGATTTTGTGCATAAAACAAGCAAAAAAATCTGCCAAATTTTTCTTGATTTTTTTTCTTGAATTTAGTGTTTAAGAAAAATGTTTTTTTTTTTATTTGCCCCTATTTGCTGATTTTTTTTGCGTTTTTTAATGGACAAAATCACTTAAATTTGATATTTTTGTTGTTGTTGCTTAGTGACCTCTAGTGGTGAAAATTACATACTGTACCTTTAAAATGTTGTAAAAAGTGATTGCGATGTTTTAAATGTAACAGCTTGTGAGGTTTCCCAACACCTGGAGTAAGACCATATGACCATAATCACTTCTTTATTGTAATACAACCTGCCATGACTGAACCAATAATCCAATCACACAGAGTCATTAAAGATGCATGTAGATGTCCTGGAGTGAGACGGATGACATCTTGCACAATGCATTTATAATGGATCAGTTTCTAACAGTGCTTCTGTGATTTGATGGACACACACGCACAGAGGAAAAGCTTAATATTCCTGCTTACATACAGTATCTAAACACTAGCACGTTTCTGTTGGGTTGTATACATTAGACTGACGTTTCCTTATGTTTATATGCGAGCGTGTACAGGGAGTTTGGAGAATTTAGGCGCTATTAGTGTGTTTTCTCAGGTGCGTATGGTGTTGATCTTAGGGAATGACTCTGCTTGGTTTGGCTCAGAGACACAAACACTCGGCTCAGATTTTACACCATCAGACATGATCTGGCAGCAGAAAATAAATTCATCTGACACTTCCTGTTGTTTCAATAAAAAACACGACTTTCTGATGAGTAATTAATGATTAAAAATAGATCTTAAGAAGAAATGACCTACCTAATGTTAAAAACAAATATTTGCTTTTGAAATGCATACATAAAAACGTTACACAAACATTTCCTTCAGAGCCTATCAATTTATTTTACATTTAGCAGGCGCTTTTATCCAAAGTGACTTACAAATGATGGCGCATTCAACAGGAGTTTTGTATTGCAGCCTTTATTTTTTTCCAGCGTTCAGTAAGCCAAGTTCAGGATCTGCCCCATGAACACAAAGGTTACGGTTTCACATCCAAGCGGGGTCGACCCGGGACCCGGAGAGAAACATCCGGTACAATAGTTCTCTGTCAGCATTCTGCCCATCAGCAAGACATTTAACTCCAGGTTACTCCGATGGGACTAAACCTGCAGTTAGTTTACTGTAGGTCATTTAAAATACAAAGCGTCCACTAAAAGGCATTTAAGGTGAAAAAGCTCTTCAAAGTTCTTATCTACATGCACTGTAACATCATCTCAGTAAATTTGTTAGTCTGAGTTTACTGCTGTTTGAAAAGACACACAAGGGTTTAAACAATAAAGACTATGGCAGATTATTTAACCTTAAGTAGTTGGGTATAACTGAGGTTTAGTGATATTAACAAACCTGTAACCTCAACGTTGGGGTTCGGTCTGAAACTCTTCTCACATTATTAGTGTCACAGATAAGAATGATACTTTAAACCTTGTTGCTTTATATAACATATTTAAATGTTTATCCTTTATTGAGGTCCAGAGACTAGAATATGCTCCTTTAAAGGGGTCATATATGATGTTTTTATAAAAAACTGTTTATTGTGTATTTAGTGTAATACAGCATGATATCATATTTTTTTACACATTGTACATTATTATCTCTGCCAAGTGTTTTTTTAAACGTGCAGACTTTTACAAAGACCGTTGTTTTAAAAAGCGCAGTGTTCTCTGATTGGCTAGCTGACCAAGTGCGTTGTTGGCCAAATACCTCAAACTTGTGGCCGAACTGAAACACAGCTAACAGCATTTATGTTAAAGGCTGTATTTACCGAGGCATAGATGAATAATAAGAGTTGTGTACATGGTAATGACATATCGTGAGCCTCAAACACGATTGTTTCCTCCTTATGTAAACCTCATGCATGCAAAAGACCGCTGGAAAACAGACCAATCTCAACATAACAACAACTGTGATGTCACAGTCGAGACATACGCCCCAACATTAAATTACACATTAAATGAATAACAAAGTTGTTACAAAGCTAAAAACAAAGTTGGAACTGCTGAGTTAGCGCTATATGCTAGTTAATGTTATATGCTAGTTAATGCTATATGCTAGCGTTTAGGCTAAAGTTCTACTATTGACGTTACAGTTACGTTTTGCAATTCCATAAAAAAAACCACAAACTTACCACACAGAAATGTCCATTAACAATCTCCAAACAATTGATTATTCCTCAAAATCTGATACAGACTCAAACATAAGATCTGTTTACACACACACAGAGCTACTGAAAGAGCTGCTCTGAGAAACAGCCAATCAGAGCAGAGCTCAACATTATTATTCATGACCCTTTCAAATAAGTAATAGACCATTTCATTCAAAGGACAAATCTGAGGGTTGTAAATGGACATGAAAAACCATCTCTGGATATTTTTTGTACTCAATAAAGCAACAAACCTTCTATGTAAATATCAGAGAACAATTTAACAGATTATGACAATGCATTATTTGGCACCTTTAACACAATTAATTTTTTTAAATCCTCCTTATTTACAGTACACTTTGACTTGTGTGTTGTCAGAAAAAAGGAACAAAAGCTGTCAGTATTACTATTTAGGTACAGATATGTATGCATTTGGTACCTCTGGGGCACTAATATGATCTCTTTAGGTACAAATGTGTACTTTTGAAAAAGTACCACTCCAGTGAAAGCTAAATTTGTCCCTTTTTTGGAAAGTGTGGTAGAGGGTCAATCTCTCTCTCTCTCTCTCTCTCTCTCTCTCTCTCTCTCTCTCTCTCTCTCTCTCTCTCTCTCTCAAATTACCGTGTTTAAAGTGAAGCTTCATCCTTTATTTCAACAAGAATCAATTAAACCACGACTCAAGGATTAACTAAACACACACAGATACAAACACACACACACACACACACACACGCACGCACGCACGCACGCACACACACACACACACACACACACACACACACACACACACACACACACACACACACACACACACACACACACACACACACACACACGCATGTGCACACAAACACACACACACGCATGTGCACACAAACACACACACACGCGGGCGCGCTGAGTGACTACAATCAGAAATTCAGTCTCTCTCTTTACTAACAGTTATTCTCAGGTTTGTGTGTCATTAGTTGGTGAAGATGGACAGAGCGTGTGCGAGTGATCACCTCAACACATTTACTAACCTCTCAATATAAAACACTGCAGCTGATAGCACATCTATTCTGAACGCCACACATGTCGAGCTTTTTCCTGTTTGTTCTGGCTTTACATCAAACAAACACAGTTACAGTATAAAGGTGCTGAAATCTCCAAGTTTGCCAGATGGATTTTATTTTTAACAAGCAATAATTATATATTTTTACAAATATTTTTAAAAGAAATGTTAGAACCTCATGTGATCTCAGAAGGTAAACACAGATCATAAATGTAAAGTTTGTATTTTATTCCTAACTTATACAAAGGCGCCTGTAAACGTTTAAATCATTTATTGCAAAACTTTCTTTATCCAGTGAGACTCAAGTACACAAACATATATATATATATATATATTATCGAAATATATGTGTACTTAAGTCTCACTGGATAAAGAAAGTTTTGCAATAAATGATTAAAACGTTTAAAACGTTTACAGGTGCTGAATCTTTTTATACAGTCTCTGTGTGTGTGTGTGTGTGTTCTCAGAGATGCGCTCTGTGTGTGTTACTTTGAAGTGTTGTGTTATGTTAGTGGGTTTTCTTGCGTGTGCTGGCGGCTTCAGTTCTCCCACAGCGTCTGGGATTTAACTTGGCAATTCCTAAACCTTCCATTTCATCTTTTTTTGAAGGAATTTGTACAGACAAACCCCTGTCACATCACAGCTGGTGTTTGACCAAATGCGTGTGAAAGACAGTTTAGAGGAAGATCCTACGGTCCGATAAGACTTAAATCGAACATTTGGGTCTGAGTTCTTAGCACAGAGTTTGGTGTGAGGCAACCGCAGCGTGAAAGCCGTCCGTGTAGTAAGGCCTGGTGATGGTATAACATCAGACTCCGGGGATCCTTTACTGTGGCAGGCTCTGGAAAACTCATAAAGACATGAGGAAAAATGATTGAAGCTCAGTAAAGAAAAATCTAGAGGTTAAACGCGCTCGTGCTCTTGTAAGAGCGCTGGGCAGATGGTTCATCTTTCAACGTGACAATGACCCATAACATGCCATGAAACTTATGTTCGAGGGGCTCACAATCAAGAGATGAATGTTCCAGAGAGCACATGCAGAAGAACTTAAGTTCTCCTTCAACCTGCCAAGAAGATCGAACGTGCCAAGATTTGAAACACATTGATCTATATCAGACAAACCCAAAGAGACCCGCGGCTCTAAACGCTGCCAGTTTGAAATTTATCTCTGCTTCGCTTTTTATTGATTCTGTAAGCTGTGTGTATTTTTTATTGCATGTTTTGGAGTTGTTTTTTTTGTACTATGGAATGGCAAAATAAATAACATCACATTTAGGCCCTGCTGTAATTAAAGAAAATTAAAAATCTCAATTGGCTCACAAATTAAACCACACTAAATGGTATTAAAGCCACAATATGTAAGATTTTTTTGTAATAAAATATCCAAAAAACCACTTGCACAGTGTGATATATTTCATAGAGTTGTCTACTAACATTATCCATCAAAGTTCCCGAGGATCCAGAGACATTCCTGTTTTAAATAATAGCTTGTCCTTTGTCTCACTTGTAATTGTCGCCCTTTTTATTGACTTACATTGAAAAAAGTAAAAAGTCAATCAATGTAAAAAATCACTTCAATTTGTAACACCTAAAAAATTTAAAGGGGTCATTTTTAAGATGTCAAATAAATCTTTGGTGTCCCCAGAGTACATTTGTAAAGTTCTAGCTCAAAATACCCCACAGATCATTTATTATAACATGTTAAAATTGACAAGCGAGCAAAAATGTGCCGTTTTGGATGTGTCAATAAAAGGCAAATTTGCTGATTAAAAAGCAAACATTTATCGCATTGATGGTGGTTTGTTGAAATTGTGTTTTGTATTTTTGTGAAGGACTTTTGAATGAGGTCAGATGCAGAGCGAACCTTAAAACTTAGATGGACATACAGCTGTTTGCCCTAAAGTTGCCACCTGGTGGATAATAGCGGTATTGCGGAAAGCCGGAAATACTTGTCATTGGCAGGGAAGCGCGTTTTTTCCTAATGGTGGGGAAAGAGTTAAACATGGTCAAGTCAGATTTTTACACTATGACCCTTTTACGTCTTTTCAACTTAAAATTTCACTTTAATGAAATTGTAATTTGAATAAACCAACGTTATCTCACAAGAATTCGTACATATTTTACAAGTTGGTTCATTTGTATTAATTCATATAACCACATTCGTATGTTTTTGTTTGATTTGCCTTGACCCCTGTGACGTTGGGGTTAGGTGCGGGGTAGGGGTTCGGTTTCGTTGTGGTTTTTGCATGAGAATTGTACATTTTTGCACGATTAACTTCATATGAATTCATACGAAGTAGCCAACTTGTAAAATAAGTATGAATTTTTATCAACCTTTGAAGTTGAACCAACTTTTCACTTTTTATAGTATATTATCCACACGATCTTCAGTTTCTGGTTGTGTAAAGCAAAACAACAGATCAATGCATGAATAATAACATGAAGCAGACAAAGA
Organism: Paramisgurnus dabryanus; assembly: GCF_030506205.2. NCBI lineage: Eukaryota > Metazoa > Chordata > Actinopteri > Cypriniformes > Cobitidae > Paramisgurnus > Paramisgurnus dabryanus. The sequence goes on along the minus strand of NC_133358.1, from coordinate 30,387,949 downwards.
AGATTGTAAAACTTTGAAAGGTGGACAGCAACATTTTTAATCCATAATTGGTTATGCCAGCTACAAGAACATGACAAACCTATAGTGTCAAATAACCCAGGGTTAAAATTAATCCACGTTTAAAAAGCATATTGACACTATAGGTTAAGCAAAGTGTAAAAACGAATACTAGGTATTTAAACTATGTGCTACTTTGTTAAATGTACAAGTGTTGCTATTATGTTTTAATGATTTCTTCTTCTCCGCATAAATGCTGTTTCAGTAGATATAGCATTGAACGTTACATTCACGCAAAAACTGGCATTCTCGCCCAAACAAAGGTCCATCCGTGCGTTCAGAGTTTCCTAGAGATGCAAAGCGGCGTCTCCATGGAGGCGAGGGGGCGGGGCTTCCACAGTGTTATGGGAAAAGTATCTGGACAATCTGAAGGACAGACAGAAGCTATCACGACAAAAGGCTTTAGGAGCGTCAGACAGCTCGTTCAAACTCACAGCGCGTATGTGTGAGGCATTGTCTCCATACACACCATCCATCAAGCGGTCAGGTGGCTCTCTCTCTCTCTCTGTCTCTCATCAGCATTGCGTTCAGCTCTCTTTCTACAGCATGAAATCAATTTTTAGCTCCTCATTTCCTTTGCCAAGAAAAGAGGCAAGTCTGCCAAACACACACACACACACACACACACACTGACACACACACACACACATTCCTTTAACCTATTCCCATTGGATTTGTTAGGTGGAGTTGTTGTTTTATTCTTGCCTAATTTAAAACAAGAAGCATTTTAGTCCATTGATAATGCTTTTGGGTATCTTTTAAAACACACGTACACAAATATACACCGAGTGATGCTCATATGAACACACACTGTCTTCATTGTATGGACCACCCACTATGTGTGTGTGTGTGTTTTGTTGTTTAACTTTTGGGACAAATTTGTCTCCAAACTATAGGGAACTAAACCTGACAAAACCTCCAGCTGAGGACATTGAAAGGAATGCAAACGGTTTTCTTTTAGTGATGCTGTTAGTCGTCATCGTTCACTTTATATGACATCTATATTTCTTCTCCTCTAGTTTTTGTCATACGTTCAAAGTCGTGTGGAATATCCACAGTTTTCCGGTCTTTCTGTGATGTGTTGGTGGAACATTTAGGATTTTTCCAGGAAACCTCTGTGATATTCCATTGGAATGTTTCTGATGTTTTGCTAGAATTGGAAGTTCTGGAGCATGTCAGATGGTTGTCCAAAATTCTTTACGTTATCCCGCTCGTATTTTTCTCATTATTCCGCCCTCGTTCTCTTCGGTGTTGGAGGAAAACAGAAGGAAAGAGGGAAATCAGAAGATGTTGTGACGGAATTTTCATCATCTTCTGTGACTGGTGTCGGAGCGAGCGGTCGAATCCAAAGAAGCTTTGTATTGTTATCACGGCTTGATGAGTGACGCACGCACACACGCGCGCGGTCGGGGCTGCAGGTGCGGGATGGTGGAATGTGTTTGAAATGATGTTCACCTGCAGGGGCCGTGAGAACCTGAGGGACTCAACAGAAACATGAACTCGACGGAGATCAAAGGTCAGAGGTCATCTTCCTGCTCTCATGTGAAATATCCCGTCTTGATATTGGCACACACACACACATGACTAGACCATTTCTCATCGGTCAGAGACAGAGATGAACAGGTGCAGTTGCAGTTAGAATCTCAGGTTTTAAAGGACTTAACGTTTAGGCCAGAAATATATTTTACCCGCTTGACCGATGCATATTTATACTGAAACACACTCAATGTGAATGATTTCATATGATGGTGCAGTGCAACTGACATTTATCTAGAAAATACATGAATGTTAAAACATTTGGACAAGGCTATGAATCTGAAAATTAGTAATTGTTAACTCCTTCAGAAATTGTAAACCAAGTTTTTCCTGCATGTTCAATTAGATTTTTAAGAATAAGGCCACACTTCATTTCAAGAATCTAAAGAAAGGTCAAAGATGTATGTTTTTAAAGCCAGTTCTGTTTACGTTTCAGACATATTGGTTAAATGAGCAGTCACAAAAAGTTGTTTGATTCTGATATACTTTAGATTTTTTTCCTCACTGTTAACCCAGATTATTGTCTTAACTTAAACAATTGAGTAAACATCACTTAATATATTGTGTTTTGGACCAACACAAATTTCATAAAGTATACAAAATGCATTATACCAAAACATTTAAGTAAAACAAACTTAAAATTATCAGTACATGTTGTGAGGAACATCCATAATTCTTCTCCCCAGAATATTTTGATTATTTAAGATTTATCACAGAATAAAAACTGATAAAAACTCTTTACTACTTAAATATGTGTTAATAAAGTGTCATAAAGGTTTAAGCTCTTACATTATTTGTTATAATGATAATTTTGTGATGTCACCGATGTCAGGTGATCAGTGTTTCCTTACATGAACCCTGTTCAGCACATTTTTTGTATTTCTCTCCACAATACTGACGATGCATGTTAAAAATTCAGTTTTTGTTTGTGTTTCTGTAGAATCAAGTTTATTCAATGATTGACTTTAGTAATATAAATGAATTAAAATAAGAAAATCTTTAAACTTAATTAACTTAGTGGAGATGTTGTGTAGATATTATAATATTACATAATAATATTACAAATTAAATTAACTTAAAATTAAGTTAAATGTACTATTTTTTGTTCATCTTAAAAGTTATTTTATAAAACATTTTCTCAAAACAATTCATAATGTGAACTAATGCTTTTTAGTAAACACTACTAATGCAGATTGTTTTCTGCTACACACACTAAAGGTTTTATGTCAACACAACTTAACCTATTTAGTTTCACCCTGTGTTAAAACGAAAATGATTTAGTGCGACGGGTTTCCACGCCATAAAAGGAATATTCTGGGTTCCATACTCATTCGGCAGTACTGTATTTGTTGTATTTCGACACAACTCTTTCTTGAAAGGTATGATAAGCATTATGCAAGAAACATTGCCAATCAAGATACTTGTATATTAATTTGAAACATCACAAATCACATAACATTCTCACATTTATTTATTGAGATGTTTTGAAAAGGTCCATCTCATTTCAGGATTTTGTGCATGTAAAAAGCTGATTTTAAGACAAAAAATGATTGCAATATGTTAATGCAATATTCAATTAAATGAATTATTATTTAATGTTTTTACGAATGCATAGTTTTAGTAGTTCTGTCTAGTTTTACATTAAATGCAATTGTCACAAATTTTTATTATTATTTTATTAGTATTCAATATTTATAAAAAGTCAAATGCAATGGGCATTTTTGTCTTTTTTATATTTAGATATTTATGCTATTCTTAAGAATTCAGCATGGCAGATAACTCAATTCGGGTGTGTGTTGCTTGTTTCAAGATGAGCATGTTCTGCAGTGTTTGTACAATGTGTTTGCCATTAACATGCACTTTCAGTTTGCTTTTTGATATTTCAACAGTTATTTAAGTTATTTTAATGTTGTGAAACTGTGAAAATGTTTAGCATGTTACCAGAGTAATCCTATGATGTGATTTAATTCCACAGTCAGATATTTCATTGAGAAACCTGCCTGACCTGACACATGTACAAACTAGCCTACTGAACCACGAGTAGTCATGAAATATAAGTAAAAAAATTTATAATAAGAGAAAATTGACAGCCTACAAACAAAGGCCAGCTAGATCTCATGGGAATTCGTAAATATTTTATGAATTGGCTAATTTGTATGAATTCATATGAAATTAATTGTACAATTATCAGAAAAAACAATAACGAAACCCCACCCCTAACCCCAACATCATAGTGGCAAAGGCAAATCGTACGAAAACTGTACAAAAATTTACAAATATTGTTGTACAAATTAATACAATTTATATAGCGTTGTCTATAGTCAAAAGATTGTATCTAATAAACAATAGTGAACAACCTTTGACTTAAAGGTTCTTTGGAGAACCGAACGTTCTTCTATGGCATTGCAAATAACCTTTGTGTAACCCCACACACACAACTAAATATTCAACCTATGGTTGCCTTGCATTTTATAAAGATGTGAAATGGAGCTCGTGGCTGGAAGCCTCTGTTCTTGAGTTAAAATCACACTTTTGTTTGCTTTGGATCAGTGCATGAAGCTGTAAAACAACCTGATTAAACTCACATACACAAACACATTCCTCACCACACCTGACACAACACCTGAGCTATTCACAGCCATGAATACAATCAACACACACGCACACAACGCACACGCAATATAAAAACTTTTTGTGTGTATGAGGGTATTTATGTGCTTTCACTGGCCCATATTAACATTTAGGCAATTCATATATTTAGGAAAAGTTGTATAAAATATATCATTTCCCTGTCAGCAGTAGTTCAGTTTCATGTTTTTGGTTAAAAAGTTTGCTTAGATTAGCAAGTATGCTCAGGTTCTGTCTTGAAGTGCTTCTTCTGGAGAATATGTTGCAACTAATCTGATTCATGTGAATGTGTTATTTAGTTACCCAAGTTTTGGACGAAGTGTTACCTTCATTTGCTTTGGCAAAGATTTTAGGTTTGCACCCCAAAACAACAAATCTTACTTTCATAGAGCAAAACTGCTAAAGTCACACAAATGTGGTTTATTGAATGCCGGATCCATCCATTATGTAGATGTATTTATTTGTTAAATATGAGTTTGGCTCCTTTATGTTTTTACCAGGAATGTATGAGTGCTTCTGCTGGTTTAAGACCCAATGATTGCAGGTTCAAATCTCAAAAGGTTTGATTCATGTTTGATTTACTTTCTTGAATACTCCAGTAAGGTTTCTGTCACTGACAGGCCCTTTTATACACAGGTATATACACAGGTGTTTATTGCCCCCTTCAGGAGAAAAGAGGAACTGCTCATTTCAACTCATACAGAAGAATAATATTTATTAGTTGAGAATATATTAAGCCATGTTACATTGACAATTTAAATGTTTGTACATTGTGCAGATTTATAACTTCATTTCATGCTGTCAGTACAGACAGGAAAATAAAATGTTTTATTTAGCAAGTTAAGCAGTATTGATAATGTAATATGCATTGCAGTAACACACGTGTGAGAGAGAGATGACATAAACATTAATCTGCATGTGTGTGTGTTCACATTCAATTATCAGTAGATCTTATAAAGTTTCACTCTCCATTTTTAAATCCACCTTCATCTTCTGTCTCTCCATCACAGTCTCCAACTCTGAAGATCTACGAGCGTCCTGAGAGAGAGAGAGAGAGAGAGAGAGAGAGAAAATTATTTTTCAGAAGTTTAATTCCATAGAATGTATGATAAATGAATGCATTTTATAAAATGACATAAAATTGCCCTCCAGACCCCCAGTCTACCCATCTAGTTTGAGAAGCACTTGTCTAAACTAACACATTTCTGATTCATTGTAACATTACAGAATAATAATAACTCCATTAAAACTATGGAATAACAGAAATGTTTCCTGGACAGGGTTTAGATTAATCCAGGACTCGGCCTTAGTTATTTAAGGTCATTTAAGTCGTTTTTACAAATAAACCTTACAAAAAACATAACTTGGGTGCATCTTGAGACAAAACAATGGCACTGTTATACAGCATGTTAAAGGTGTAGCAGAGGATTTTCTCGAATTTTAGAAAAGAACCCCCTTCTCCACTTTTTAAAAAAATGCAATTGCGCAACACTCCTGATTGACAACTAGGAGGACCAATAGTCTTGATGATCCACCCGGAAAAAGAAAATCCTCCGCAATGCCTTTAAGATACGTCAGTGCAAGATGTTTTGAAATGAAAGCAGCTCAAACATGCATTTTATTCTGGGACTAGGATACACCCTTTCCAGGAAACCGCCCCAATATAAATTATATAAATAATGTTGTGACTAAAAGCATTCAAAATAAATCAAAACTGTTATATTTTATCATCTGAATTGTAAAACAATATTGAAGGCGTTTACATCGATTCTGGACTCCTATTGGCTGCTTTTTTACAAAGTCATCTATTTAAAAAAATAAATGTATAAATAACAGTTTGTTTTTTTATGAAATAAATGGCCTCTATGTTTGGCACAACTATATTTGTCCACAAAAGTAATTTCTAACATTGAATCATACACTTTCAGATTAAAAGAAAGTTTCCAAACTTTTCACCTAGGGTATATTTTATGAAATATTGAGGACCAGTGAATTAACTTAATTTATCGGTTTGTGTAAATTTATGAATTAATGAGTTTTTGGTGTGTCTATCTGTTCATTTGTTTGTGTGATGTGTGTGATTATGGAGTGTGTTTGTTTGTGATCTGTTTTGATTGTGTGTGTTTGCACCTGGTTATCCCTATAGTGTGAGGACCAAATGTCCTGCAGTGGCGGCCGGTGACTTCTCTTCTGAGGGGCGCAAATTCAAAATACATGTTCATTGCGTCATGTAAACCATATGCATTCTCAAAATGAATGTCTGCTGCACACACGTCAAAAAGGGTTTTGGATAAAATAGACGCTCACGTTCACAAAATACTCTCAAGACACTACCTTAAAACTAACCTTTGATTACACAAGTGATAAAGCGAGTATCTGGAAAACGTGAATATCTCTTTTATCATAAACCCCTTCAATGTGTTGTATTTTGACATCACATGCGATGCACAAAGGTTTACATGACGAGCCACACACATGACCGGCTACATGCATGTTGTGACGAACTTCGCATTGTGTTCCCTCGAAATAAAGTCACTGGACGCCACTGAATACCAGCCATTTGTGTGTGTGTGTGTGTTTGTGTGTGTGTGTGTTTTTACCTCCAGCAGGGCTCTCTGTACTGTAAGTTGACTGTAGACTCTAGCGCCCTCTTCAGGAATAACAGCGCGCAGTTCTTCTTTATTCAGTGAAAACAGCTGAGCTCCATTTAAAATCTTTAAACACTCAACCGTCCTACAAACACCAACAACACATCAGTGTTCAGTACATTACTCCTTTGCTCATTTATAATACAATTGTTAAAAATAGTTTTAAAATAGTTTGACATAACCTTAAAGGGAAAGTTCACCCAAAAATAAAAATTCTGTCATCATTTATTTTTTACAAACCTGTATAAATATCTTTGTTCTTTTGAACACAAAGGAAGATATTTTGAGCAATGTTTGTAACCATTTTTGAGCATCATTGACTCCTATAGTCCTCCTATGGAGGTCAATGGTTTCCTGCTTGATTACATATATCTTCATTTGTGTTCAGCAGAACAAAGATATTTATACAGGTTTGTAAAAAATAAGGGTGAGTAAATAATGACAGAATTTTCATTTTTGGGTGAACTATCCCTTAAACACTTTTTAAAAAAGATTTTATAACACAGCTCTCTGAAATACATTCTGGTCAGCTTTAATCCTGTGGTGAAATATTTTCACACAATGACAACCTTAATTTGTTATGTTTCAATTCATCGTAGCAAATTTTGGGATAAAGTCATGACATAAATCCATATACGGTGTTTTATGAAGTGCCGGTTTGAAAGATTTCGACTTCATTAAGTTCTGATTTCTAAAGCGAGACTCACGGTTCACTGAATCCTTTCTTTTTCAGCCAGTTCTCCACTTCATCCGGAGGTGAGCTGTAATCGAGCGGAGCCGTAGTGCCCGGCGAGCGAGGGATCACCAGTCGAGGGGTTAAATTCTTCCCTCTGGTCAAGCGTTGAAGTAACTCATCATTTACCTGCATCACTGACACAGAACCAAGCAGTCAGTTTAAGAAACCTTACTGTGAGCAATGTTAAGACAACAGAACTGACAGAAGAGGAAGAAAAGGAGACAGGAAGTTTCCGGACAATGAGGCATTATTATATCATCTGACAAGTGCTTCAGTGAACGCTGTGACAGGATAAACCAAAGATTGTTAATCAGACCAGAGCCTCTCACAAACCATGCACGTCTCTTTGCATTACCATTGCATTGAGTTTATGCTTTTACGTATTTTATCCAAAGCTACTTACAAGTTAGAAATTTGGGAATCAAACCCATGATCTATTGCTAATGCAATGCCACCAATTGAGCCACAGGAACATTTCTGACCCAGTCTGTATGTTATTGTTTTTGTGATAAGTGGACATGTTTGCAAAGCCTTCGGGTTATTCCAGCTATGCAAAACTAAAGTCCTATTTACTTGAATAAATAGACAGATATCTCTAAAATCACATGATCAATCAAAACCCTGTTAACCCTGGCATTAACTCTACCATAACTTCTATATAATATATATATTTTTTTTTTTTTGAGGTCGCCTATTCATAGTAATAGCAGTGCTCAATCTTGTTATATTTAATGTCTTTGGCACAGTTTGAAATCACTTTGAAAACTCTCAATGTTTGACCGGGGGAATTTGTTTCTATACCTTTATCTGTGTCTTCAGGCAGATGTTGTTGTCCCCCCATGCTGCGGGATCTGCTGGGGTTGCTGGGGTCTGAGGTGATGGCCGACGGGCTGGGCAGGGCGTTGAATATCTGTGGAGCAGAAGGAGGCTGAAACAGAAAGATGTACGGTTACAGGACGAGACGAGACGAGAGCCATCGCGTGTGTTTGATGTGAGTTTGTACCATTGGTGTCTTATGCGTTACATCATTGTCGATGTGTGTGATGGGCTCCAGGATATTGAACGGTACAAATCCAATTTCATTAAACTTATTTTGACACTTCCACCAGCGTTTAGATGATTCAATCACCTGAATGGCAGAAAATATCAAAATGATGGTTTTGTTACTAATAGAATACATTTCAATCAAGTCATTGTAATACAAAACTGATAAACAAGACCCTGGACCAAAGTTACCTGTAACCAGTCATAAGTTTAGTTTTCCAGTAATGTATGTTAGGATAGGACGATTATTGGCCAAGATACTATAAAAATCTGGATCAAGATATTTAGAAAATCGTCTTTAAAGTGGTCCAAATGAAGTCCTTTAAACACATATTACTAATGATGAATGCATTTTTAATATAATTAACAAAATATCTTCATAGGGCATGATCTTTACTTAAAGGTGCAGTGTGTACATTTTTTAGCGGCATCCAGTGGTGAGGTTGCGAATTGCAACCAACGGCTCAGTCCACAGCTCACCCCTCACTTTAAAACGCATAGAGAAGCTACGGTAGCAGCCACTGGAAGAACACGTAATTGACGGAGAAAACGTAATAAAAAAAAATTCTGTTAAGGGCGTCTGTAGAAACAAAATGGCGACTTCCACGTAAGGGGACCCTCTGTGTATGTAGATAAAAACGTCTCATTCTATGGTAATAAAAACATAACGGTTCATTATAAAAAGGTCTTTATACACCCCTAATATTATAGTTTTGAATGTTATTTTGCATTTCTGTCAAGAGGTCCTTCTAAAAATTATACACTGCACCTTTAATATCCTAATGATTTTTTGTAAAATGAAGAAAAAAAACAATAATTTTGTTCTTACAATGTTTTTTTTTGCTATTGCTACAAATATACCCGTGCAACTTATGAGGTTTATTCTCAGATGTGTAAAGTGTACTTTTAGGGTTATGTTTAGTCTGTAGTCATTACAATTAGTTTTATATACAGACATACAATTTACAGGATGTTCCCATGTCAACATTTAATCTGCTCATAAATCATGTTGATGAAAGTTAATAATAATGCTTAACAGGTTTGTGAGGGCAAGGTAAAGGTGTAACCATCATAATATTAGTATGAACATTACTGTGTGTGTGTAGGTGAATACCAACCTCTAGTGTCTCTCCCTGCATTACTGAGAGCTCACTGTTATTTCGTGCAACGAAATCGTAACTGCAGCGGTACAATCTCTCTTTCACAGGACCATCACTATAAAAGAGAAACAGAGAGAAGAAAGAAAAAGGTGAGAGTTTTCTCACATGCACAAAATGAGGAACAAACATTGTACAAAAGGAAGAAAATGTATGAATTACAATGTTTTAATGCAGACATAAAATAACCGCGTCTGTACTGAGACATATAATAATAGACAGAAACTCTTATTTAAAAGCACCATTAGAAACAATGAATGCATTGAGGCAGTGATCTTTGAATGCATGTTTGCTCTTCATTCATTTGTGAACTGGTTCCATTATGGCAACCGGACACAAATGAAACCCTTCTGTCGTAACCAAAATGCATTTCAGATTTGAAATTATTAAAAGATTTTCAGCATGTCTTCACCGAATCTGTTTGTGTTTTAAACAAAGCCGTCTTGTGTTGTGTCTTGTGGCCGCCAGTAAAACAGAACAGATGCTTTAAAACAGTGTCGAGTTTCTTTCCTTGCTCAGAAGTGAAACTGCCCTTTGCTGTGTTTGGTAAGTGAGAATACCACACAACAAAATCACACACACAAGATATTTTACTTGTTAGCTGTGTGAACAAACTCACTAAATGAATAAACGAGACACAGACACTGATTTTACGACTCTAATAAAACACTTCTTATTGTTTTTACTCGGTAGACAGATTAGGCAGATGTTCACATTCGCATTTGGCATGACTCCATCCAAAAAACCACCAACTATGCAAAAGTAAATCCGTGCCAGATGACATTATGAGTTTTGCATTGAGCCGGTTCACACAAGTGTCACTTTAATCTGTTCTGCATCGTTAGACGTGACGTCAGGATGTTTTGGGATCCGGTCTGAAAGCGGTTTCATTAGCAGGTGCTTTCATGCAAAACCTCCTCTGTTAAGCCACTGAAGGGCCAAGCAGGCGCCTGCTTTTGTGTCCATTAAACATCAATTTCCGGTTTAAAGTCTAAAGTTGTTTGATAATTGTGAGGATGATCAAACTTACAGTTGGTCTGTCATGTGATCGGGAGCAGTGTGTCGATCAAAGGGGTGAGACGCTGCGAGCTGGGTCTGAGAGACACAATTCAACATGTTAGTAAGCACATCACATAATAGGACACACCTGCAGTGAATGACATCACATTTATATGGTTTTGTGTTTCTCTCTTTACATTATATTGTGCATGCTAACATTTACATTACATTTACATTTCTGCCCTTGGCAGTCGCTTTTATTGAATCATAAACACTTTTTATGTACCAGTCCTTTCTGGGACCTTTGTGCTACCAAAGCACTGCTTTATAAACTAAGATATGTAAGCACTTGAAAGCATGATTTGACACATGTGAAAACCCAGATTAAGTCATATTTTGTGACTTTATATTTCAAATAGAGTGCATTTCATATTTTGTGCATGTTAATGTTTCTACCTCCACTTTTGCATCTTGTTTGTGTTGTGCTTCCACAGGATCGACCCAACCGGCGACATCAGACCCATCAGGTCTCCATCCGTCCAGAAACAAAGGTGTGTATGGAGCCACGGGACTCCTCAGAGCAGACCTGCATAAAGAAAAGAAGAAACATCAGGTTTGAAAAGACATTGTATTTAAATCTCCATCTTTAAATCTCCAGAAAGCGGCACATACTTGTGCTGTGTCCAGTTGGGTCCTAGAGCGACCCATAACTCCTTGTCTTCTGCTGTCAGGTTATTCTCTAGCAGGTTCACGGCTCCTTGTGTCATCGCAGGGCTGGAGACGGATCCAGCTAAGCCCGGACCTCCTGTTACCTTCACAATCTATTCACACACACAAACACAGATTTGAATAAAGAATATACAGCGCACTTTATCATCTGAAACACCCATGATATCAATCTAATGTGAGGACAATAGCAGGCAAGCGCTGATAAACCCCTTTTTATAAAACACTGAATAACAAAAAGCTTTAATAGCCCGGCTGTTTGCACAGGCAAAGAGTGTGCAAACATAAATGCACGTGTCATACTCACCATGTCGAGAGGTTTGAAGACGTGATGCACGAGCTCTTCTGCGGTGGGATTGGAGATGATGGATTTTAACCTTGACTAAAGACAAATAGGACGCTTACTCACAAATATGCCACCACACTGCTTAGAACTTTAATACATGACCAATAACAACAATGACAGAGAATAATAATAATAATAATAATAAATGTAATGTTATTAATAGTTGTATTTATTACAATTATTTGTTAATATTACGAAAATGTTCAATATTAAACATTGAATATATTCCATAATATTGACTACAGATAATTCAATAATATAAGGTGAATTGGCCTAATTGGCCATGTAAATTGGGTGAGTGATCGAGTGAGTGATCGAGTGAATGATCGACTAAATGATCAAGTGAACGAGCGAGTGAATGATCGGGTGAATGATCGAGTGAATGATCGAGTGAATGATCGGGTAAATGATCGAGTGAGTGTTCGAGTAAGTGATCAAAAGTGAATGATCGAGTGAGTTATCAAGTAAGTGATCGACTAAATGATCGAGTGAATGATCGAGTGAATGATCGAGTGAGTGATCGAGTGAATGATCGAGTGAATGATCGAGTGAGTGATCGAGTGAGTGATCGAGTGAATGATCGACTAAATGATCAAGTGAATGATCGAGTGAGTGATCGAGTGAATGATCGAGTGAGTGATAGAGCATTGAATATATTCCATAATATTGAATACAGATAATTCAATAATATAAGGTGAATTGGCCTAATTCACCCCATTTTATACCCAATTTTTGATTTTCAGACTTCTGTATAATGTGCTTTCTAATTGATTATTGATCCCCCCTCATACATGACTGGACATTTGAGAGGTCATGTGATTTTTTAATTTTCACAGGCATTTGTGTATTTTTGTGGGACCTACAAACACTAGACCTAAGGTGTCCCAAATTGGAGCAAATCACCCTAAACATAATGCAAGACTCATTATTAAAAATAATTCACAATATAATTCACAATAATTTATTAACGCATTATACAAAATGTATTAACCTATCTTAAAACTTATTTACTTACATATTAAGTTGTTTAAATTATATTTTAATATTTTAAAGGACACATTTACATGGCCAAAAGTTAGTATTTATTATTCAGTGTTGGCATAAAAAAAAGAAATGACTCACCAACAAGCTAAAACTGTATTTAAATTTCTGAAATGTGTCGATGAAATCTTTCTCAGATGGTGGTTTAGCTTTTGCTGTCAGAAGATCCTCTATAAAACACAAAACACAACAAACAGTCAAACACACACACATATACAGCCCATCATAACCGTCATGTGTGAGTGAACTTCTGTTATTTACAGTCATTTATATGGTGGCTGTGAACTTTAAAGCTCCACAACTGCATGGAAAAAAATCCACAAAGGAATAAAAGTCACACGAATTTGTAACAATAGGACAGCGAGTGATTGATCGGGTGAATGATCAGGTGAATGATTGAGTGAGTGATCAAAAGTGAATGTTTGAGTGAATGATCGAGTGAATGATCGAGTGAGTGATCGAATGAGTGATCGAGTGAATGATCAAGTGAATGGTCGAGTGAATGATCGAATGAGTGATCGACTAAATGATCAAGGGAATGATCGTGTGAATGATTGAGTGAGTGATTGAGTAAGTGATTGACTAAATGATCGAGTGAATGATGGCGTGAGTGATTGAGTGAATGATCGAGTGAATGATCGAGTGAGTGATCGAGTGAGTGATCAAGTGAATGATCGACTAAATGATCAAGTGAACATTCGAGTGAATGATCGGGTGAATGATCGAGTGAATGATCGGGTGAGTGATCGAGTGAGTGATCGAGTGAATGATCGGGTGAGTGATCGAGTGAGTGATCGAGTGAGTGATCGACTAAATGATCAAGTGAACGAGCGAGTGAATGATCGGGTGAATGATCGAGTGAATGATCGAGTGAATGATCGGGTGAATGATCGAGTGAGTGATCGAGTAAGTGATCAAAAGTGAATGATCGAGTGAGTTATCAAGTAAGTGATCGAGTGAATGATCGAGTGAATGATCGAGTGAATGATCGAGTGAGTGATCGAGTGAGTGATCGAGTGAGTGATCGAGTGAGTGATCGAGTGAATGATCGAGTGAGTGATCGAGTGAGTGATCGAGTGAGTGATCGAGTGAGTGATCGAGTGAATGATCGACTAAATGATCGAGTGAATGATCGAGTGAGTGATCGAGTGAATGATCAACTGAATGATCAACTGAATGGTCGACTGAATGATCGAGTGAATGATGAATTTACATTTAGTTTTTATTGAGTGTAATTCAGATTTCTGTAATGCCAACGCATTGTCAACACAGCTGATGACGTCTGACTGTAACCCAACACTTTCCCACCATCTGATGTTTTGAGAGAAACTGATACAAGGCTCAAATCTGCTGATAAGAGCGCACAACTCGTGCACTCATGTTTGCTTGTGGAGGAGAGTTCACTTCAGTTTAGTTATAAGGGAATCTTCAGAGAAAAGAGTCATATTTATAATATCCACAGAATGAGAAGTCAGTCCTAAGTGACGCTATATTTAGCTTTTCTGGGAAACATTCAGGTGTGATGTTGACTCGTACCATCTGCACTTTTCCTCTGACTTCTCTTCTGTTTTTTGCTTCTTTGGTTGAGGATCATCTGAGCTTCTGCTGACTGCTGCAGCTTTCCCATGAATGCTTCAATATCATCAAAACAATGATTGAGGATTTCCTGTGTGTGGGAGAGAGAGAGAGAGAGAGTAGACGTCCATCAGCTAATGACGAAGAGCTGAAGGTCAACAGTCTTATTGACCGACGCTGACTGACCTTAGTTACACATGTGGGTAAATGTGGGTGTTTTCATCTTAACTCTGAATTAAGGGCAAAATGGCTGACAAATGTCTAAATCAAGTAAATGTTTAAACTGAAATGCAAAAACTGAAACAAAATCTTCTTTGATATTTTATAGATCTGTGCTTGTCCATGCAAAACTCATTACCACAATGCTGGAGATGTTGGCATTTACATCACCATGTGTTTGTGTGTGATTGTACTCACCACCTCTAACTGAGCTTTGAGGAATGACTTATCAGGCTGACCGTTTACTAATCCATTAGCTGCAAACCATGAAGAGAAAATCATTTTAGAAATGTATTAGTAAGTTTAAAGAAATGATTTTACAGGCCTGCATACACGTACTCACCTTTGATGCCCGGGTAAGGTGGAGGGGGGTGATTTGAGGGCGGCATGTGGACTTGACTGTACGGAGGGCTTGGAATTCCCGAAACATCCATATTGGGTTCAAAACACCTAAAACACAAACATATTCAATATATCAAAAATACGCAGCATTTTAGTCAAATCAACATGTTTTATGTAATTTTAACGTTATGTGAACTTATCACAATCCAGAACTTAAAATAATAGGTTGAACTGACTTGCAAAACCAAGTTGTTTTAACTTCATGCATTCGCATTTTTGACAGTGTGTGTATGATTGTGAAAGTTATATGAATTATAAAGCAATTTTACAAGTTTGATAACACACCTACTGATGTATTGTACAGTAAAGAAGGGTTGCACAATACTGATGAGTCAATGCGGATACACAAAGAGTGATTTCACAGAAACAGTGATTCTCTTCTTTACCTCATGCGATGCTTTTAAATATAAAACACTTTATATATGAAGCTTTACATGGATGTATATCCAGTTATGAATTAAAATATATCATAGACGTATATCGTTTTCATAAAAATCGAATTAATAAAGATGAACCCTAACTTGAAAAGAAAACTGGATTATTTAACTAAATGAATCATTTTTACTTTTGAAGACATTTAGTCAGATTTAACTCCATCTAAAGCGAATTTCATCTCTAATACACGAGATCTCCCTCCCAAAACACTTATTCCTAAAAATGTAAGCTATTGTAGAAAAACATGTATGGTATGTGGTTTGACATTGATCTGTCTTTAAGTTCAATGTGTCTCTCTCACACCCACACTCTTTCAATGTCACTCAATGTATTGTGAAGCTGATAAGCACATAGAGACGGATAAAGATAACAAACACTGTACCTTACTGTAGATGTTGTTGTATACCTCCATATGAAGAGTTCAGCTCGAATGAGTCTGTCTTTCTGTCTCTTTTTCTCTCTCTCTACCTTGTACTCTCAGTCACGCCTTCTTAAGTTATGTATAACTGGCTAAACTGGTTTGTCAACTGGTTAACAGGTTTCTCTCTGTCTACCTTTACTGTATGTGTTGTGGGTGACCTGTGGAAATCACAACAGCGCTCGGCTGGATCGCTACCTATTCTCTCGATGCGACACAGCTTGCTTGATGTCATCTCGAATGCGCTCCGCCTGTAATACACAAACAGGTACGCAGTGATGTCATCAGTGGGGCGGGGTTCTGCTCTGACAACCACAAAGGTATGACCTGAATGAAATCTGCTTTTAGTGCAATGCTCCAGTGAAGTTTATTGTTGTACCCTGACTGTTGTGCAGCTGAATAAATAAACACTGGGCATCTTCTGGGTGGAGCTCTGACAAACCAGCAGAAGAAGAGATGGATCGTGGAGAGATGAAGGATTTATGCAGTCGCACCGGAGGACTGAAGATAAATCAAATGCCTCCAATTCCTCATTGGGGATCGGGCAGTGGGAAAACAAAAGATTATTGATTAGGAAACTGATCAATACAAGATTTATTCAGAAAGGCAAAGCTGTGACAGCTTAATGAATGCACAAAGTAGTGTTTGGCCCAAAAAGTGTACACTTATGGCACATTTAAACATTGTATTGCATTAGTTTGCTTCTGCAGACAAATCATGGGACTTTTTCCTGACAATTAACTTCTATTTCCGAATCATTTTTTTAGGGACTGGTGGTATTGTTTTTGTTTTTTTATGTATGGAGTCAGGTGTCTACCAGAAAAACCCCAGGTGGAGTTCAGCACATTAACTGGGATGTGTTGAAATGCGTTTTGTCCTTATTTTAACAGCTCATCCATTGTTTTACTTATTTCAAATCTAACATTCTTTACACAATGCAAGAAATGACTTTCTTAGTGTTTTTGTCTTGTTTTCATTACAAATATCTAAAAATTCCGATGAGCAAAATAACATAAGAAAAAAAATCTATTTTTTAGACAAAAAACATACAATTTAAGTGAATTTGTGTTTTAAATGAGCAAAAACAATCTGCAAATGGGTTAAGACAAATTTTGTTTACTTTTTCTTGACTTAAATGTTTAAGAAAAAAAGCACTCTTAAAACAGTTGTTAAAACAACACATTTTGGGTCTAGACAAATCTCTGTGCTATTATTAGAACAACACATCTTGTGTTGTCCCTTTTATTTATTTGAACCCAAAATGACACATAATGTGTTAAAATGCACATATACACTGCAAAAAATGACTTACTTTCTTAGTATTTTTGTCTTGTTTTCAGTAGAAATATATATATATATATAAAAAAATAATAATTACTGTAAGATGCTTTATCTTGATGAGCAAAATTACCTAAGAAAATAAGTCTAGTTTATAGACAAATATACAATTTAAGTAAATTTTAACTTAAAACAAGCAAAAATATCTGCCAATTGGGTGAGAAAAAACATCTAAAAATACGTTTTCTTTTTTTTTAAACACTTAATTTAAGCAAACTTTTCTCACTCATTTTGCTTGTTTATAACACAAATTTACTTATATTGTATAGTTTTTTTTTGTCTAAAAACTATTTTCTTAGGTAATTTTGCTTATCAAGAAAATACATATTGATGTAAAATATTTTTAGATATTTTTTACTGAAAACAAGACAAAAATACTAAGTAAGAAATTTTTATGCAATGTAATGTGTTAAACAGCAATATACATAAAATTATAACAAATTAACACATACTTTGTAAGTAAACATTGGCAGATTATTTTGCTTATTTTAAGCACAAATTCACTTAAATATTATATTTGTTATTATATTTATATATTTTTTGTCCAAACACTAGACTTATTTTCTTAGGTCACTTTGCTCTTCAAGAAAATACATCTTGATTTCAGAATTTTTGACACTTGCTTTAATATTTTGCTATCTAATGCAAAACATTCATGTAAAACACTTTTTGGGCCACTACATGCCCCCGTCTGTAATATTTTCTAATCTATCAGTTGAGTTTTGTGCACAGCTGAAGTTATGGTGGGCTTTAGACAGGGCGGGTTGCGTGATTTTTGAAGTTGGTATTTGAAATCACCTAAACAAACACACCACCACCCCTACAGAATCTGGACCTTCTTTTGATAGACCCGCCCCACACATACGCAACCCAGGCAATGATGTCGGTTAGTAGACATTACTGCTGATTGGCTACAAGTGTGTTTTGGTACTCGGCCTGACTCCCTTTTCCAAAGGGTTTTTCAAATATCATGTACCCCGCCATTAAGAAGTGCACTTATTTGTTTTTGTTTTTTTGTGATGTATGTCTACCTCATTGTTTCTGTCTCTCAGGCTGATCTTGTCAGCTTGGATCTCCAGGATCACTTCAATGCTGGCAAGCCGATAATAATCCAGATGTTTCAGAACTCGAAAAAGAGTTTCTTCAACAGTGTCCACACCGTCATCTCCCAGAGAAACATTAACCAGCCGCTAGAGTAAAACAATCAGAGAAAATCCACATCCTAGGCTAAATGCATAAATATCAAACTGAAAAGGCATTCACATTTTACTTCTGCAATCTGATGTCCTTCTGAGTGAACCAGAAAATGTGTGCCACGACTTCGTTTTATCCATTAGAACTTGAATAAATCATTAAAAGTGGTCTGGAAGTCTAGTCTGGTAAAGTTAATTTTGCTATATTTGTTTTCTTTTCTTTAGCCGAACATGCTGAGTATATCAAGGAAGTAAATGGGGTCATTTTTGACTTGATGACTACCACACCACACCTGGACGCACCCTCATCTCATCTGACCGTAAAAGATCATAAAACGTGTTACTCTCCTCCACACACCCTAATGACAAAATCCAGTGTGAGGACATCCAAAATAGCATGGCGTAGACTCAAGATTCACCTCGATCTCCAAGATTAGTCATGTAATACAATCTTGTAGTGGCTTGTTTGTAAAAAGTGCATTTATTATGACATTAGAACTGAACCAGGGTGGGCTCCTTTATTTACCAACCAGAAAACCCCCAGATCACCCCTATAACCCACAAAGCAACATCCTGAACATACCTGAGCACCATTTCTATTTCCTACAGGAAATGTAAACATCTACATTGTTAAGGTCAACTGCATTATGTGATGATGTCATGGGGTACAGTTAAGGGCCATTGTCCTGTGTTGATGATACTCACAGTAAGCAGATACTGAGATATTGCCCCCATCAGGACCACCGGCTGCCTCACACCTATGGAAACTCTGAAAGAACATCATTACGTCAAAGATCAAACAGAGAGATGATAAAAATGTGTGTGACTGAGACTATTTTTACACATAAATTGTTACAGATTGAGTCATTTTTACACCCTACCTGTCTCTCTCTCTCTCTCTCTCTCTCTCTCGCTCAACCTGTCTAGCTGCCTGCAGGCTGGAATTCCTGATGGTTAAAATTTAGCAAAGTTACTACACATCCACCTTGACTTTCACACTGATGCTTGTTCAAATAATTTACCAGACTACATAACAACCATTGAGCCTACTGCAGATATCAAACAACAACTTGTATTTTACAACTGTATTGAGAACAATAAACAGACCAAACTCATTTACAGTGTAAGTTCACCAAAAAACCAACGTTGTGTTTTTTCAAACTTGTGTGACTTCACATCGTCCAATGAGTAATAAAAATGTGTTTATTGATGTTTATGTTCTTGTCCATACGGTGACTATAGGGGCTGCTGAGGTCAAAAAGACTAAACAGCTCAAAAAAAGTCTTATAACAAAATATAACAGTCCTGTGACCTGTGAATTAAACATTCATTCAAGTCATATGAACTGCTGGATAAAGCTTTGATTGGGGTGTTTTGTTTTTTTGGGCACTTAGTAAGCCCTTGTACTTTTATCATATGAGCTAGAACAGGTGCGTTATCAAACAAAGAATTACAAATTTAATCCACACGCTTGAATGTTTTTGTTAAACAAAAAGTAATAATTTCTAATCTAAACAATTTTGTCTATTTCACAGCTGAATTAATATAAAATCACAAAGACTAACTTTCTAACACTTACCGTGGGTTACACTCCTGATGGTAGGACGATCTTTGTCTAAATTTCAGAGGAAAGATGTATTTAGTGTGTAACCGCCCTAACATACCTTACCACCAGATAACACAGGTGATAACATGAGGGTAATGTGAGATACAAAAATAAAATAGACAATATGTGCTTGTTTAGTGACAGGGCTTCGGATACGCTAACACACAGTTATTGTGCAAATAAACACTAAACTGTTATTGAAAGTTTATCCATATTTCCTCTTTTAAATCTCTTTAAAATGCAACTATTGTTTATTGTCTGTTCACAGATGTTGTCAAAATGTCCCAGACTTGTTTCCCTCAATTACCTTGACTGCTGTTGATGGTCGCATAGGCCTGTAGGGGTCATGTCATATTCAGTGCAAAGGTCAGGCCATGATAGGTCATGATCAAGACAACTGAACTGTCTGTATTCAGAATAAACACATTGAAATTTGCATTAGGCGACATTTGTCAAAATGCTTCTTTTTTCAAATAATCAGATGTGATGAACGAAACTCACTTTCACTTTAAAAAATATTAATGAGGTGTGTTATAAGATTTGTGCTGTGTTGTAAGGCAGTTCACCATCATATGTAACACACGGGTGAATAGAAAGTTTAACCTCAGAAGTTTTCTTTAAATATATGTATGGGGATACCAATATGGCTGCGGTGTGGCTTTGATGTTGTGACGTCATCGCCATTCAACACTACTGAAAACTGAAAGGAAAATATATATGACAATAATGACAATTGCTGTTAGTTTTTTCTTCTTTCAAGCACTTAATAAAAAAGTAAAAAGTAAATACCCCAAAAAAACTTAACAGGAAAATATGGGAGGCGTTGTCTGTTGTGGGCGGGCCTTATGGTTGATTGACAACAGGAACGAAGCGCTCAACGTGGCAAAATAAACTTCAGTGCATGAACTTGAGACAATGTGGAGGATTTATTTAGGTTCTGACTCGTTTTTAATTGTTTCCCTGGTGTGTTTCTGATTTGTAACAGTTCCGAATAATGTGTTTTACTAGAATGGATGATCTTTGCAACATAATGAGAAAGTGAGACTACTCTTTTACTCTGCTACAGAAATATCACCTGTGAGAGAGGTATGTTACACAGATTATTTAATGTTTATTTTTTATTCATGTATTATTATACATATAAGTGATATGACACGTGCATTGCAACGTTTTGCAACATAGCAACACTGTATTGCATTTTCATAAGATAAACTGTCTAGTTATTCCATCGCTTTTGTATAGTTATATACATAAAGTCATATGCTCATTTCAACATCAAGAACAAATGTTAAACTTTACAGTGTATATAGAGTATAAAAATTAAAGTTTTTGTGACCCGGGTCGTTTGGGTCACTTTGACTTTTAAATTAGATGCAAAACCCACACCACACGCAGAAAGCGCCACTAGCTGGCCAGTTTTAAAATCACTGAAATATTGTTGAGAATTGCATCAGATTACAGAACAAAAGCAGCCGGCTACCTCTGACAAACTTAGAAAAAATATTACAAATATATGCACAAATCATAAAGCATTCGTAATGGTGAAGCACTACAGAAATACTATGGTTAACATAATGGTTAATAATACTAACAGTTTTAAATTTCCAAAATTAACCAAATAAATAGTTGACTTGGAACCAGTGAAACAATGACTGTAGAGCTGTTCGTAATCCAAATATTTAAAACAGCATTTCTATAATAATCCAATAAGACGTTCTGTAATAATAAAACTTGGTTGTTATAGCTTATTTAATTTAGAGCAAAACTAGAATTTATATGCGCTATTAAAAGCTCCTTGACCTGACTATTTAATGGCGTTATCTAACATTTTCTTAATGACTATACAAGCCCTAAAAATCTTAAATGTAAAATTTCGTGATTTTCCATGTTGTAGTTTTTACCTTTTAATTTTTTAATTCATGTGAAAGACTTCTGGCGACGATGCAAGAAAAGACAAGCGGATGACATCAAAGTACCGCGAGAGCGAATAGGAATCATACGAATGAGTCTGCTTTCGCATTCCTCTCGCGGTACTTTGATGTCACCTGCTTGTCTGTTCTTGCGGGCACACCTCCTGTTACGTCACTGCTCACGTTATCTGGAAAAGTGGGCGGGGTTATACAAATATGGCGGGACTCTTGTTGTAGGCACATGTGTACGAGAAATCGCTACCCGGAAATATGAATGAAATGTATTTAACGCGCCAAAAATAACGTCATTTTGTGTTACACATTACTGGTGTATAATACTTTGATCTGTGGAGAATATTGTGAAGTGATACTTTCATCAATATCCGAGCCGTGGGTGTGAGCCAGTGACAATAGTACGCGCCATTAATCATCAGCACGTGTAAATGTGTGGAAACTCGAAAGAAAAATCATCAGCGGTGAGATTACATTTCATTCTGTCATTTAACAACAATACGTAAAGAGTAGATCTCTCCTTTTCCGCTTACTGATGATACTTTCTTCATAAAATAAATCCTCGATTACAATGATGCAATACAAAATATAACTTGGATAGAGAAATAATATGCAGTATATTATTATAAAATATGCAAATACTTTAAAAAACAACAAATTTTCCCTTATCCTTTTACTGGTTAAACTGCATATGAAATGTCATATCTTACCAAACATTCTTTTGTTTGTATTGCAGTAATACTTGTTTATTGTGTAACACCTGACAACTTTTTCAATGTTTCCTGTTGATATACACGTCTTGCGTTAATACTGGTTATGAAACTGGGGGACAAAAAACTTATACTACTATAATCAGGTCATTTTGAGATAATTTTGGTTTAAAATTTCATCTCAAGAAAACAAACTCAGTTGGCATTTGCACGCTGTCTTAGCTTAAACTGAGCCTTGAGGTGATCACTCTCGCGCTTTAGAGGTGCGCGCAAACAAAACTTCTCAAACAACTCGTGAGTAAAGTATCGCAATCTTAAATATTTAAATTGTCCAATTGGGCCAGAGACTGTTGCATCGCTGCTAACAACACACATTAGTTGTTATCTTACCAATGATCTTACTCTTATGTTGCAATAAATATGGTAACCGATGTAACAAAATTCCTGCAACGTTGGTACACAAAAGTGCCTTTTAGTGCAGTGTTGCGTATTTTTTTTAATCGTGCATGCACAACAGTTATGTGCACCCTTGTGTATAGTTTGAATTCACTGTATATTCCTTTGGATAAAAGCATCTGTCATAGGTATCTTATAAACAGTGCAAAGGCTTTTTATGTGCAATAATTTGTTTATAAAAACTAAATTTCTCTCTCTCTCTTTCTTAGATGACATCAGAAAAACCTCCATTACCTGCTGATGATAACCAGCTGGAGGAGGCTGACCTGGGTTCAGGGACCGAGCCGGGGGTCCCAGTGGAGATAGCCAGAGACGGTTGGGACAGTAAAGTGGAATATTTCCTTGCTCAGGTCGGATTCAGTGTGGGGTTAGGAAATGTTTGGAGGTTCCCGTACCTTTGCCACCAGAATGGAGGAGGTGAGGGTGGTGGAGATCATCTGCATCTTTTACATGAATATCTGTCTTTTGCTTTTACAATATCATGTGTTGATGATGCCAGATTTTAATTTCATTTACAAATTCTTAGCGCTGAAGCTTAGTTGTGAACTCTGGTTATCATATCAATTAAACCATCATATCAATTGTTAGCCTTAATGTAAAAATAAGCTTATTTATATTTGAATCTCAGGATTGACTGACATGTTTCTGATTATTTCTCAGGAGCTTTCATTTTGCTCTATGTGGTGTTGATGGTGGTGGTTGGCGTGCCGTTGTTTTTTCTGGAGTTGGCCGCAGGGCAGAGCATCAGACAGGGCAGTATTGGCGTCTGGAGACACATTTCTCCCAAACTTGTTGGCATTGGATACTCCAGCTGTGTGGTGAGACATTTCTCACATTCCTGGTCACTCACAGTGAATTTTTTTACTATGGTATTTGAACTGTTATTCACTCTTTTGTTTATTTCTCAGGTGTGTTCCTTTGTGGCGCTGTATTACAATGTAATCATTGGTTGGAGTATCTTTTACCTCGGAAGTTCTTTTCGGAATCCTCTACCTTGGCAAGAGTGTCCAAAAGAAGGGAACGTCACTGGTACGAATTTTGTGTGTAATACAATCCTAGTCATTTCTGACTAAGTGATGTTAAGAGGATGTAAAGGCAAAAAATACTTAATGAAGATCCTAACTTTTGTTTTTCTTTCCATTAATAGTGAAAGAATGTGAGGCCAGCTCTCCAACGTCATATTTTTGGTACCGTAAGGCTCTGGATATCACTGATTCTATTGATGAAACGGGCGGGTTTAACCTCATCCTCACTGGATGCCTGCTGGCCGCTTGGGTCTTGGTTTGCCTGGGAATGTACAAGGGCATTAAATCTACCGGCAAGGTACTGAGAGTGTGTTGAATATTTTCTTACACAGTCATTTTAAAGACAACAGTATAAAGCTTATGTATTACCTTTACAATAAAGATCAAGTAAGCTTTGTCCTCCTGTCTGATAAATGGCTTCAGATACTATGTGTGTTGTATGTTGATGATATATTGATTGTTATTGGTTGTGTGTAGGTGATGTATTTCTCCTCCGTGTTTCCATACGTGGTGCTGCTGTGTTTCCTGATCAGAGGGTTAACGCTGGACGGGGCATCAGAGGGCGTTAAATTCATGTTTTACCCCCGAGTACGAGCAAATGCATGCACATCCAAAAATAAACGTTCATCTTCCTCCATTGTTCAATGTAACAGCATGAATCTGAATTGGCTTTAAATGTCACTTTCAGCTGGAGATCTGGGGTGACGTTCAGGTGTGGCGTCAGGCCGCGACTCAGGTCTTCTTTGCTCTGGGTTTGGGTTTCGGTTCTGTGATCGCGTATTCATCGTACAACCCGAAGAACAACAACTGCCACCGCGACGCCTTCACAGTGTCCAGTGTCAATTTCATGACGTCTGTTCTGGCCACACTGGTGGTGTTTGCCGTGCTAGGATTCAGAGCCAAAACAATCGCCACAGATTGTGCCCAAAGGTCAGTGATTGCGAATATCTGTTTTGATGTATTATTACGAGTGTGAGTATTTTTCATTGATTTACTTTACTAAAACAAATCAATACTTTTAAAACTTATTTTGAACTTTTAAGGCAAAATGTTAAAGGTGCAGTGTGTAAAAATGTTTAAAGAATCCTTTGATAGCATTTCAATGTAATCTAAATAACTATATTATCAGTGATGTATAAACATCTTGCATAAAGAACTGTATTGTTTTTTTATGACCTAAGAATGAGCCGTTTTATCTACATACACTGCGGGTCCCCTTAGATGCTAGCAGCCATTTTACGGCATTAATTTTCTACAGTAGCCCTAAATGGACAAACTGCATTTGTCACTACATTGTCTCAGACGATGTCATGTTTATCCTGTGACAGCTATCTCTATGTGCTTCTAAAGGAAGGGGTGCAATTCTCAACCTTACCACTAGATGATGCTGAAATCTACACACTGCACCTTTAAATGCTCTCTCATTTGTAAATGGTTTTGGATAAACGTGTCTTCTAAATCAGTTCAATTTAATATTAATGTGACAATTCCGTTCAATATCATTTAAATTGTACTATGTTTACCATATTTATTTTAAACCATATTGCAACTCAAAGTACTTCCCAGGATTTAAAATGCTTAAATTTGTGTTTGTTACAGAAATATAAGAGCCGTGATTAAGTCGATGTCTGCCTCCTCCCTCTCCGATCTTCACATCAATGCATCGGCTGTGGAGAACATCACACTTCCACAGTATGAAATCTGGTACAGAGATCAGGGTCAACAGTTCAACGTCTCCTCCTGCAGTCTGAAGGATGAAATGAAGAAGGTATGTAATACACAGTGAAGAAAGTGACAAATATTATTTTATGTGCGCAATATTTACATCATCGTATTGCATATCACCAAGTTATCGCATTTGGTAAATTGTTTATCTCTCCCCTGTGTTTCTCTTTAGGGTGTCGAGGGAACGGGTCTGGCGTTCATCGCGTTTACCGAAGCGATGACGTTGTTTCCTGGCAGTCCATTCTGGTCGGCACTTTTCTTCCTAATGCTGCTCAATTTGGGTTTGTCCACCATGTTTGGAAATATGGCTGGAATTATGACCCCATTAACAGACACTTTTAAGACGCTACGCAAACGCAAGCTGCTCTTTACAGGTACTCGTTTCTTTATGTTTGTAACTATTTGATCATTTTATTTATTTTTTATTTTTTTGACCTCTCTGATTGGTTGCTTCCCTCCCCCAGTGTGTAGCTGTACATTGGGCTTTTTGATTGGTCTGATATTCACTCAGCGCTCTGGGAACTACTTTGTAATGATGTTTGATGATTATTCTGCCACTCTTCCTCTCATCATCGTCGTCATCTTTCAGACCATCAGTGTTGCCTGGGTGTATGGAGCAGACAGGTACGTCACACAATAAGAGGATATGTGCTTTGTTTAACAGTACACATTTGGTTCTCATATTTTTATTTTTAAGGTTTTTAGAGGATTTAAAGCAGATGTTGGGCCGTCCAATTCCAGTGGTGTACAAGTATCTTTGGAAGTACGTGTGTCCGGTTGCCATGCTGGGACTTTTGGGTGCCAGTCTGCTTAAGATGGTCTTAAAGCGGCCCACGTACACTGCTTGGAATAAAGAAAAGGTAAAGTCAAACACGGTACATCTTCACTTCAATCTCTGTATCTTTTTATTGGTGCTCAATTAAATGTTTCTATTTCAGGGGTCTGAGGAACATCTACCCTATCCTGATTGGGCGCTCGCTGTCCTGTCGATTCTCATTATTGTTGCATCACTTCCTGTTCCTCTTGGATATTTACATTTCATTCTGTCAAAACGACTCGGTCAGTCCACTTCAGATGCCGAGACAGGATACATGCCCTGTGCCACCACAGATACGGACCTGACCCCACTCGGCACA
Source organism: Paramisgurnus dabryanus (assembly GCF_030506205.2). NCBI lineage: Eukaryota > Metazoa > Chordata > Actinopteri > Cypriniformes > Cobitidae > Paramisgurnus > Paramisgurnus dabryanus. The sequence continues at coordinate 30,360,871 of NC_133358.1, read as the reverse complement.
TCTGCACTTTTGGTAGGTAACCCAAATTTGCGTTTGGCTGAGGAAAACACTAGATTTCTTTCTCAAAACGGACACGTGGAAAGTATGGAATTAAGTGCGTTATGAGAGCGAGCAAAACCAAATGTGAAAGTTACAAACAAGTTTACAAACATCTTGGATGGATCCATTTTACTGAAAGTATCAATGCCATGGATTAATTTTGATACTTGCCGTTCAAAACAGACATTTAAACATGTAAACATGGGAACAATAATTGTTTTTAATGAACAGTTTGTGCACAAAATGAAATGTTTGTCACCCTGGTTGTGTTTTATGGAAAACATAAGAGAGATGTATCAGTATGTCTGTTGTTTTTGCTTTAAATTTGGAAATCTGACATCCATGATAATACACAACAGTGTATTTGTTTACATACAGGATTGCAACTACATTTTCGGTGACAGATTTTTTGTTTTCTGGGGTCTTTGCCTTCAAAAGTTAAAACAATTACCTGCTTCAGGTAGGACCAAATAAACATCTTAACAACTTGGGCACACTATGGTCTGATAGTCATGCGCTATTGGTCTTTTCTCTTGTGTAAAAGTGTTTTTTTGATAGAGAAACTCATTGCATTATTGTGAATATGAAACGGAGACCAACATGGTTGTTCCTAAAATTAATATATAGTATTCAGTGCCGTTATTTAAATGAGTTTGTAATTTAAACATTGTAAATTATCTTTATTCTACAAAACTTTATTATCAAATATTTGGTAAAAAAGAAATCTACAGCTGTTAAACGATAACTTGCGTGAGACATAAATCTCAAACATCAGGGCTCAGGTCAAAAACTACAGTCTTTCGTAACAAATGTCAAGATATGTATGGTTATATAACAAACGAAAAAATAGTTTGCACTTGTTTAAAGTTTTGGGGTAAAATATGCCTGTATGTTTCTTTGTTAGATCAACAAAATGTGTATTATGTTTTTATGTGTATTGATTTTGTTTATATTCTGTAACATTTTTGCCCGGTTTCACAGACAAGGGTTAAAGTTGGTCCCAGACTAAAATTTTATGTTTGAGCTGTCTTATCTGAAAATAACTTGCCCTGATAAATCTTAAAATATGTCTCAAGATGCTCACTGGTAATGTTTTTTTTTTTAAATATAGGGGACTTAAATATCCTAATTTAAATAAGATCTAGTCCTGGCTTAAGCTAAGCCTTGTCTGTAAAACCAGGCTTTTGTTAGTCTTTGCTTTGGTATGAACAAACATCTGATATTTTCAGGGGTTTTTATGCATTTCCAGTTCTGTAAATTTTTTTAAACTTTTTTTTCACTTTTGGTTTTAATGAAGTATTTTTTAAGTTTTCTGTGGCCTGCTGATAAAAGCTGTTTTTATAAATTTCTTTTTTATCAACCCCAAATTATCTCTGACATCCATGTTTCTAAGTGGTCTCATCTGGCCTGTGTGTCAGACAGATTTATGGCTTATAGTCATTGTAAATTATGATCTTTGCCTCTCACAGGGGTTTGACGGCTTTTCTATGTTTTTCTTTGTGCTTGTTTAGTAGATTGAAATCCGTTTGTATGTAGTTTGTTCTCTTGAGTAATATATACTGTTAGTATTTCCTCATGTTCTTAATCCTAGGAACTAGAAGAAGGTACACGTAATGACTTTGACATCACTGTTAAATGCTGCAGTTTATTTTCAGTATTTCTTCCTGCTTGTCTTTTTGCTTTCCACATGACATTTGTGTCATCAAGAAAACAATACAATTCCAACTTCTCTTTATGTAGATTTAGATGTCAGATCATGTTAGACAAACAAGTTTTTTGGATGGTTTTTGAATTATTTTGTTGTTTTGTTTGTATGTTTACTTGACCTCATGGAAATTATCTCCATGAAGTTGGTATATGTATTGATAATTTATTGATCATTTCGTTCTTTGTATGTACAGCGTCCCTGAGCCTGGGAAAGTTGCTTAATAAATAAAACACGGTAATAATAATGATGGTACCCTACGTGAATAAACACCAGTTATAGCATTTTTCTGTTCATTTGTATTGATAATTTTATTATAAGTGACTATAAATATACATCACAAACGTCATTATTCATTTCAGATGGGTTAGGCTATATTTTATATGGATATCCTGATGAGAAAGCAAAGACTAAAACAGCTCGAGTATGCAGCTTTCTCGAGTTTATTGCATAAAATGCTAAAACTTCAATTTTTTGCAATTATTTAGTGTATACAAGAATTTAATCACCTGCAACATTTATAATGCAATAAACATAATTATCACAAACTGTTTTAGATCAAGTAACTATTTGCTAATCGAGTAAACTTCATAAAACATCATAAACATGCTTGATTTCAATTCGCCGCTGCGCAGCCCGCTCATCGTGTGACATCATAATACCTCGAGAGCTGCGCTCACGGTACTTTGATGTAACGCCAATCAGTCTGCGCAGCGAGCATGAAGTGCAATTTTCAATAGTGGCAGGGAAGCGCAAAATAAATAATTAAAACACAACGATAACAAACTGTGACGAGACGAAACTTAATATAAACGAACGAGAAACCAGTGTGTTTTACTGACGCGTTTCGAGCGAGCGTTTTCAATTCATTTCTACGGCAGCTGCGCAGATGTGACTCAAGGTGGGGCTAAAATAACCTTGAGTTATTTTTTATAACCTTCAGTAAAACGAGGGAGAAAGAGATTAGTTTAGTTTGTTTTGTTTGTGAAATAACTTGAGAATTAATTGTCTACTGGAGTTTATTCCACATGTGGCTTTAATAACACAGGTGTGATCTTTAATTTAATTTCACACACACACTGTGATTTTCTAGAAAATAGCGAAAATAATATATTACCATACCGTTATACTTTAATAAGGATACGAATGATACAGTTAAGCTGAACTACAAAGGTCCCACTATGCAGTCTAGGCCCGCGCATACTTGACGTCAGAAGAGATTGCAGAAGAAATGAAAGATGGAAGAGTTGTTTCTGAACAACTGAAAAGCAACTCTTTGCTGCTGCAACAACAACAACCCGTTAATTCATTTGAAATGTGACCTTGACATGTTTTCATGAGATTCAAGGAAACTTGTATTTGCTCATATGAAAGGTATTAATCTATACTTCATCATGTTTAAGTTATATTAGTATTACCACACTAGACTAGACAGTGCTTGTTTTATCTTTCTGCGTATGTTCCCAAAGTGTTCCCTGGGACTTTGGTTGTCATGGTGTGAAGCTCCACCCTGGAAAGAGAGAAACCACAAACAAAAGTGATGCTTAACCCAGCTGAAAGACACAATCCACAGGAGGAGAAAAGCAGACATACAGCAGAAACCTGATTGAAGGTACGTGACGTGATAAAGAAGCAGTGATTTTAAAGAACAGGTGTGCTGTAGGCAGAGGGTTAGTTTGAATCCTGTAGACTAGTATGTTGTTTTATTTAAGTTAAATTTGCATAAAACTAGGAATAACTGGTGTGAAATTTTGTCTTACGTAATTGGTAAGAGCATCATCTTCAGCCATTTTTGTGTTTATTTACATCTGGTGAAAGAATCTTCTTCAATCATCATTAGTTTGATTATCCACAAATAACTTAATGCACAAAACTACATCCCAGCAAACATAAAACATTTTAACAACTTTTAACAACGTTGTATTTTGGTTGTAATTAGGTTATCCCATATGGCAAAAAATATATAGTTTTAAATATATTTTAATATAAAGTATATTAATATATTAATATATAAATATTAAAATGGCCAAAAATATATGTGTAGAAATATATTTTGAAATATGTTTTAAAAATTAATTTTTCACCAATATTATTTGGCCATTTTTTGTATTTTTTTTTATATATATTTGAAAAATAAATATATTTTTAAAGCATTTAGAGTCACTTTGCATTGGAAGAAAAACTTTGTATGTTACAAATGTTACAAAAAGGTTAAAATTAAATATATTTTCAACTGCAAAAATATATAATTTTGCATTTTATTCACACTCATACATTTTTTTTACAAATGTATTTATTTCGGACAGGAAAGATTTTTTGCCATATAGGTTGTAAAATAAGAAATGTATGTCTTGCCCCTAAATATATTTTGAAATAAAAGGTTAAAACAAAATATTTTTAAAGTTCAAAAATATATTTAATTAATAAGCTTTACTTTCTACAAAATGTATTTTTAAAACATATTTTTGTCCAGATATTTTTTGCCTTATGCGACATTGCAGCACACTGTTTTTAAACGTGATATATAAACACATCCTAAATGTTAAAATAAAAACAAAGTAACAAAAAGTGGACTTTTTTTAAAACAGTGTGAAAATACATATTTATAAGTTAAAAAACACAGACATTTGTCGTATTAAGTACGTCGAAAAGTAACATTATCACAACCTTTTTACAATTTGAAAAAACTTTTTATAACATTTTTGTGTTTGCTGGGATGTTAATAAAAGTACAATTCAGATAAATCAGGCCACTTTTTACTAGTGAAACTGTAAAGAAAAACATGCCCAATTTAACTCGAACATTGAGTTTGTTTTCCCTTATAGACAGTTTCAGCAGTAACAACATAAACAAACAGCTTTCCCGGAAAACACGTAACTTCCGGTAAACTCCGCAAAGAATCAATATCAACAAAGTCCTTTTACAGTAGTTTATAACAAGCAAATAAAAAACACTTAGATTACCTAGGAAACCAAAACATTTGTTATTTTCAATGAGGTATTTTTTTCAAGAGTTCAGTTTCAGCAACTAGTCAGACCATTAAACAAACAGAAACTGGAAGTAAAGCGTCCGATGAACTGTCTATAAACAGTGGACATTTTGAACTACTGATCTGTATGAATTATATTAACGTGCTGACCAATCAGAATTAAGTATTGCATAAGTTATACTGTAGTTTATGCTGTAATACAGAAAATGCATATATAGTACAAAAGCTTTGTTTAGACACATTTTTATTGTCACGTGTGCAAGAAAATTGGAAGAAAAATATTTGGTGCCATTTTCTTTATGGCCACTAGAGAGCATAGACGTCTTGAAGGGATAATTTACCCAAAATTTTAGACATTTTAAATTCTGTCATTTTCTAAATAAGATATTTTGATAATTGATGGTAAGCACACAGTTGACGGTACCCATTTAATTCCATCATATTTGTTTTTTCTACTATGGAAGTCAATCAATCATTCAGTGATTGATATCTCTCTGTCTGCAGTATGCTAAAGTGGATTCTGTTGGTGGTTTGTGTGAACGTGTGTTCGGGTCAAAATCCGATCCACAATGACCCAGAAAAGGAAACAGAACTGACCTCAGAACATGGCCATGTCACGCTAAAACAAACGTGTAAGTTCTATCTATTTCGTGTTCTGTCCTATCCATCATCACATCTGTAGATTAAAACCCCTTTGTGTTTTATATCACTGCAGATGTTCATTTGAATAAGGACAACAACAAGCTGGCTGTGTTTATCGCGGCTGCGCTGGGCACTCTGACCCTCATGGCTGTGGTTTACTGCATCTACAACCAATTCTACACAAAAAACATTTACGCACACACACAGCTACACGAGTCAGGTACGCACACCTAACCTTGTGCACATATGCAGATGGACAAATGTATGGGAATGAGACTAAATTATAGTTACAGAATATGCAGCATGACTGTACACTAGGTTTGGGAGTTAAATAGTGACAGTGGTTCTGTTATGTTAAATCAAAAATATTCTTATGGCATCATTACACGTGACTTTCATTGTGTGTGCGACAGACTTTATATTAAAGTTTTTTCAATGAATCAGAATGATTCTGATTCTGAATGACTCGTTCACAAATCAGACTGATTGATTTGATTCAGTTGCACTGATTCTTGAGTTATCAGGTAATAATGACTTCATAAAATTTCATTGGAAAAAAGCAATGAACATGGTTTATGAGCAACCCAGGAGGACTGAATAAATGATGACTGAATTTTAATTGGAAGTGAATTATTCCTAAAAGCTCCTGTAAATGGATTTGTAATGACACACAAATGAGAATGAAGTATCGTCTCCCTTTCCATCAGATATCGCTCTGGATCTCAGCAGTTCCTCATCCTCTGTGTTTTCCGGCTATGTGGCAGACGGCTGGATGCAGAAGAGGATGGAGAAGGGAGGAGGGAGTTACGGCTCTCTCTCTGACACTCCTTCCATAATCACTCTGCCTCCTCCTCTGTCACCTCCTCAGAGAGCTTCTCCATTTCACTCGCTCTCTCGGTCCAGACCTCCTCCCCTGAGAACCATCTCTGCCCAGGACCTGGAGAAGAGCTTCCTATGAGATCATCTGTGTGTGTTTGTGTGTGTCTGTGTGAGCGAGTGTCTGGTGTATACATTACGGGTGTGATTTACAGAGTAAGCTAAATCTGTGCAGCTTCTGAACGTGTGAGAATTTATGAGTGTGTCGATGTAATTGTTGTATTTTACGTTATATTGCTGTGCCTATTTTTTAAAAGACGTTGCATCAAACGTTTAATCATTAACTTGCTTCTTTTAACATGGAATGAGTTTGTGATCTTCCTTAATTTAAATGGTTGAGTAAAGTGTGCATGATTAAGTGTATTCAATACATAAGTTGTTTGTAGTTGCATATCGTAACCACTAAGTGGCGATGCGATGGTTCTTTGCAATGCGAGTTAAAAATAGACAAGGATAGTGTGTCCTTCATATGAAGGGTAAGGGATCAGAGCTCGACCCCTAACCCCCTCACAGGGTGTGTGTGTGTGTGTGTGTGTGGACACTGTGCAGATTTACAGTAATCTCATTTCAGCACCTTGGACAGCGACACGTGCAGAAGACAGACTTTCATTAAAGGGATAGTTCACACAAAAATGTAAATTTTGTCATCATTTATTCAATCTCATGTTGTACAAACCTATATACATTTCTTTATTCTGATGAAAACGAATGAAGATATTTTGAAGAATATTCATAAACCTATTGTGAGCCCCATTTACCTCCATAGTATTCATTTTTTCTTACTATAGAAGTGAATGGGGCTCACAAATGGTTTGGTTACAAACATTTCTCAAAATATCTTTGTGTTTATCAGAACAAATCAATTTATACAGGTTTGTAACAACATGAGATTGAGTAAATGATAACAAAATTTTTATTTTTGTGTGAACTATCCCTTTAACAACCACTATAATGTTTCTTTAACTGTGTAATGCTGTATAATTATTTGTTATAACACGCATAATAAAGTTGCTTTGGGTTTTATTAATTGTCTTAAATCAAGAGCTGGTTTATTTTTGGAAATGTTCTCCCACGATTTGCATTGATTTATGAAGCTAAATGATGAATGTGTTTGTGTGACGGAGAGAATCTGTGTGTGAATGTGCGTGCGCGTTTATGGGTGTTGGTAGGGGTGGCTGCGCCTCGTGCGCGCGCTAGAGTGCGAGAGCGCGCAGTGTCCCGGTCGTCCCGGTGTGCGGAGTTGTGGAGGATGGAGGTCAGACCCGAGCGATTTAAAGCGGCAGCGGCGAAGACGCTCGGAAGGATAAACCGGTAAGAGGCAAAAAAAATAAATTGAATGCATGAAAGAGAAAGAACTGGCAATGATGTTGATGTAGTGACATTTGTAATCACATAATCTCTACGAGTGTAATTCTTCTTTCTTCACAGCTAAAGCTGTCAATCAGAGCTTACTGAAGTTTTAATGCGATTTAAAGCAGTGACAACTCAATATTAATGACAAAAATAAATATTGTCAGTGTGAATTGTTTAAATAGGATTAATAGGATACATAGGTAAGTCGATGTACTTGATCATTCATGTTCACTATAAAACTGATGGAAGATAATATAGCCTACAGCACGATACATTGAAAAAAATGTGATTTAATTGATAATTTCAGTGTTTGTGTAGTTGTGCGTGCGCGTGTGTTCGGGATGACCAGATTAACTCGACTAGACTATTTATAGCGGCTCTTGTCCGGTCTGTGACGTCACACTGCACCTGTCAGGTGATCACTTCCGTTCTGCATCACGACTGTTTTATTGAAAGATGGCCTATGGTTAGACCTAAAACAAACTATGTGTTTTCAGCATAATACTTTTATAAGCACTCTGGCAGTGTGTTCTGTCATCTAATAGTGCATTTTTAATTTTTTTAACATTTTTAATCACTTCGTATTATAGGCCAAACTTGATAAGATCTCTTTTTAAAGGTGATTATTCAATCTCATATATAAATATATATTTTTTTTCAATGCTGATGTCTTTAATATTCACACAATTTTTATAGGGATCTTTTCCGCCACTGGCCACAGTTAATCAGCCATTTTTAGTGCTTAGTGTATTTACTACTTGATCAGGTTATACTTCATAAGTCATTTTCAACATGATTCTTTTATATGCATGGAAAAGCTCCAGGTACAGACAGGATGCAGACGTTACAGATGAAGTATTTTTGTTCACAACCATTTAAGTTTGATGAAGTAAAGTTTAAAGAGAAATTAAAGAAAATAATACATTTCAAAATATACAAAAAATGGCTGAAATATATTTTAAAATATGTTTAAAAAATGTTTTTACACCAATATATGTTTGTATATTTTGAATTATATTTTAAAAATAAATAGATTTTAAAGCATTTACATTCACCTCACGTCACAAAAGAAACCTGTAAACATAACAGAATTGATAAGGTTAAAATTAAATCTATTTTCAACTACAAAATATTTATAATTGTATACATACTTATACATGTTATACTTGTATACTTGTACTTTTTATACAAACCTTTATATTTTGGCCAGGAAAAAAATATTTTTGTCATATTGTAAAATTATTTTATTTGTTGCCACTGAAATACATTTTGAAATATATGTTAGTATATGAAGATTAAAACAAAATTTATTTTCAAATTAAAAAAATATATTTAATTAGGCTTTATTTTCTACAAAATGTTTTTAGCATATATTTAAGACATCATTTTTGGCCAGAGAAATGTATTTTATGGAATATTTTGCTTTACACTGTAAAGATAAAATCAACCTTAATGAGCTGTTTGGTTCCCTGTCTTTAATTTATGATTCCAGTCCTAAAATAAATCTTCAACAAACCAGGTGCTGCTCGAATCCTCTCTTCTTATTCTCTCTCTCTCTCTCTTTCTATTTCTTTCTCGTTTTGCTTCTCTCTCTGTAAAACCCCATACGTCATCGGTTTAACACCTCGACTGCTATAACTGGATTGTACTCTATAGTGCCATTAAAGTGTTACTGTTGTTTCTAGACAGTGTGTAAGGATGTTGTTAAGTCATAATTTAAGGCCTTCGTTCTCTAAATCATGTCGCACATTTCGTTCAAGGTTACTGCAGTAGGACTGACACTAGTGAAACCTTTCTGCATTTTTTGTTCAGTTTAGATGAAAATGGCAGTCATGTAACTACACTTGACATTAGCATTATCCCCCGGTTTCACAGACAAGGATAGTCCTAAACTAAAACATATATTTGAGCTGTCTCAATTGAAAATAATTGCATTTACTATCTTAAAATATACCCTTAAAATACACACCAGTAGCATACTTTTTTTAAGGCTTGTTTATAGTCTGGCTTAAGCTAAGCCTTGTCTGTGAAACCGGGTCAAAGTCTGGTCTGTTTGTAACTAACCGGTAAAGATGTTGTTCATGTTTTGTTTGGCTTCCGGTTTAAGAAACATCCAATCAGATGCTTGCAATTTTGTGTCCAACATTTAACAGTGAGAGTTAACATGATGTGCTAAATAAATATTTACTTTTCTGTTTCAACTGGATTAGTAGGGGATAATCTGTCCATACAATAGACTATTTACTATGAGCTGAACCTTGTCAAACCCACCAAACTACTACTGTTTAGTCATAACTATTGTCATCTTTGTGTATCTCTATAGACACTTACTGTTGTGTAATATACAAAACATAAATCTTTTGATGTAAAAGATTGATATCTTGAGTAAGATTGAATAAAACACTCAAGCAGAGCGAGTGAAACTGATATGTGGCTTTAGGACAGCGTTCTGCTCGCGGCACAAAGCTGATGGTCTTGTATTGTAAAAGTGACTTGACTGGCACAAAAACGATGCTTCAAACAGCTGATCAATGAAAAGACTTTTAAGCATTAACAATCTTTCTTTCTATAGGATTTCATTTCATAGTGCAGCTACAAAGACTAAACACACACACACACCATCAATCTCTGATGTTTCTATATGGACGCGCCCTCTGGTTTACTCATACATGATATTATTAATGCACCTAATGCTGATGTTTAAATGCAATGATTAAAATTAAGGTGAATCTTTGTGCATAGACAAATGCTTAAACATCTCTGAGATTTCTTGAGAGTGAATATATACTGTAACAGGCAGATGGGACGGTCAGAAATATGATCACTTGGGATCAGAAACGATTTAGGAGAAGAGAGGAATGGATGGATGATGGGAGGAGGGGAAGAGAGCAGAAAAAGACGAAAATAGAAGGTTTGATCAATAATTCAGACGCAGAGGAACATTATTATTTAATCAGTGCTGAAGTACAGCTGTACTCTGACAGTAAGAGCGTGTTGTACTGTCTGTACTTAACAGAAAATCACCTCCACTTTATTCTTAAACTCTTCATGTTTCTTTAGATATTTACGTGGGAAAAAAACTTTTTTGATAATGCATTGTGTTTTGTTGTGTTCTTTAAAGTTTGTTTAAATAAATTCTCGGTTATCCTAAAAATGCATGATCTGGATTAGACAGATGTAATCTCTTTGTGTCTGAACAGCCAAAATTAAAACATTTTACTTCAGTGTAAATCTCACAATTATAAATCTAGATTATTTAGGGGCAGTTTCCCAGACAGGGCTTAAGACTTAGTCCCAGACTAAGATGCATGTTTTGCATGCTGTCTTAAAGAGCACCTATCGTCCGATTCACATTTTTACATTTCCTTTGGTGTGTAAGTGTGTATTAGTTCATGTTAATGGTATGCAAAAGGTACAAACACCAAAGTAAATGATGACGCAAGTTTTTGTTTCCAACGTAAATCTCTTTTCTTGTTTACTTCCTGTGATTGGTGATGTAGACAAGATCGACATTACTATAATTCCTCCCGCTTCGGACTCAGCCTGTAAGTTAACTGTAAGTGGGCGAATCTTTCAAACATGGTAAGAAGTGTCACATTTCCGGCTGATGTCAGAGATATTCAGGCCATTCACTGTGTACAGATTAGATGGCCAATCAGGGTGCAATTTTAAATCCGTGCATTTCAGGAAGGGAGTGAAATCTGAATGTACAAAAAAAATGGTATGTGGAAAAAAATGTGTTTTTTTAACCATAAACCACGTGAACAAATTGTATTATACCAAATACACCAAATAATGTTTTTTTTGGCAATGAAACAGGTGCACTTTAACTAAAAACAGCTTGCAATGACCTACTTTTAAATATATCAGTGCCCCTGTTTTGTCACAAGATGCACAGCAGTAATGTGTTTTTGTAGGGTAAATTTGTAAAAACATAAATAAGGCCTAATCCTAACCCACTGTAAAAAATGCTGTTTGCCAGTAAATTACTGTAGATTTAAATGTATGTTATTTACAAATTATTGTCTTTTCAAAGTTACATGAACATTAAACATTAACAAGTTTTTAGCTCATGCAAATACTTATCAACTTTTTTCTTTTTTTCCTTCAGATTTTGGTTCCCAGAATGCTTTGCATGAGGCAGTTATTTTAGTTTAATTTTGTAAAGATAAAGACTTGTTAATTTTTAATGTTTAACTTAGATCAAACTGTTGCCAGTAAATAACATCAATTTAAGTCTATTGTTACTACCAAACAGCTGCCTATAGTCATTTTTACAGACATTTTTAACATTGTGGCTTTATCTAAACTCTGCCTGGGAAACCAATACATTTCAAATTACATAGAAGAAAATATTAATATTAAATATGAAATTTCCAATACTTTTTCACTGAAGTAATGACTGTTTCTTGTAAAATTGCTCCTATGTAGCTTAGTGGTAGATGATTGGGTTAGCAGGGCAAATTATTGATTATTTGCACCCATCAAACACACATCCTTATTTATTTATTCATCAATTTATGCATTTGGCAGACGCTTTTATCCAAAGCGACTTACAGTGCATTACAATACTTTGTTTTATCAATATGTGTGTTCCCCGTGTTCGAACCCATGACCTCCACCACTGAGCTATACAGGAGCTTATAAAGTTGTATACCAATGTATTGCATTTGAAAAAATTATCTGCTTAATGCATAAACGTAGTATAAATGTAAGTCATTAGTAAAAATCACATAAAAAATGTGACACATTTATTGTATTTTTGTGGTTCTGAATTGCGTTTTGCATCTCTGATTAATTAATAGGTAAATGCAGGTGTGTTTTATTTCTCAGGGTTTTAGAAAAGCGTCAGGAGAATGGAGAGACGATCGAGTTGTCTGCAGAAGGTCGTCCACAGCTTCAGGAGGAGAAAGATCTTCCTGTGGTGGACTGCACGTGTTTTGGGCTTCCACGACGATACATCATCGCCATACTGTCAGGCCTCGGGTTTTGCATCTCATTTGGTATCAGGTGTAATCTGGGAGTGGCCATAGTCAGCATGGTTAACAATCATACCGTCTATAAAGACGGCAAGCCATATGTTGCGGTAAGTTAATGCTCTTCTGAATTCAAAGCTGTAAAAATGTTCGTAATTTTAATGATACTATGTTACTAATGCGTTATATGAGACATATACAATTATAAACTGTAATAAATTTAACAAAACATGGTAAAATAAAGTAAAATATACAGTATTTGTAAAGGTGTAAGGTAAGGTGTAAATTACCATTTATTTTATGGTGAAAATCTTTATAATATTTAACAAATTATAGATAAAATTTACAGTATAAAACAATTTTTTTCCACAATTGCTTTGCTTGGGTAAATGCCATTTAAAACCTTTCCACCTTTAATAGAAACAAATCTCAATGAACCTATTGCAATGCATTGTGGGATTGTCTTCTCTTTACAATACATGCAAGGTTATTGTGTCGGGAACATGGCCACAGTGACTCACTATTATTGAAAGTTTTGGTCTTTATTTTAAATCTTTATGTGTTTCAGAAAGCTCTGTTCACGTGGGATCCAGAAACCGTCGGGATGATTCACGGATCATTTTTTTGGGGCTACATTGTCACTCAGATTCCTGGAGGTTTCATCTGCCAGAAATTTCCAGCTAACAGGTCAGTCATCCGATTACTGTACTATACTGAACAAAATACACATGCATAGAAAAGTGTAAGCATTGGTAATTAATATTAATCTAAACTATTATATCTACATCTGTCTCTTTGTGTCTCAGGGTGTTTGGTTTTGCCATTGTAGCCACGTCTGTCCTAAATATGATGATTCCTGCAGCGGCCCGGTTGCATTTTGGCTGTGTGATTATAGTGAGAATACTGCAGGGGCTGGTGGAGGTGAAAACGCACGCACGCATGCTTAGACTTTATAGAAGTATGCTAATAAAGATGCATGAATCAATACATTATTTCTACATAGGGTGTTTCTTACCCAGCATGCCATGGGATCTGGGCAAAATGGGCTCCACCTCTAGAAAGAAGCCGATTGGCCACAACAGCGTTCTGTGGTGAGGTCATTACTTTTGGAAGTTCATCAGTATTCTATCATTAGAATTAGCTGTTAATTAGATATTAAACTATTTTAACTATTTAAACTAAGACTAATGATTGCATGTATGTGAAATTTATTTGGTGTTTTATTGGTTGTGTCAGGATCATACGCAGGTGCCGTCATCGCGATGCCTTTAGCTGGTGTGCTTGTACAGTATTCAGGCTGGTCATCAGTCTTCTATGTATATGGTGAGAAACACATTTGATTCATTAAGGGATAGTTCACCAAAAAATAAAAATCCTGTCATCATGTTGTTTTAAACCTGTATGAGTTTTGACAGATATGAGAGTATGAGAGTTTTTTATTCTTTAAGAAGATATTTTGGTAAATGATGATAGCCACACAGTTGACAGTATTGAAATGGATATTTAATCAAAATTTTTAATTACATTTTAATTTTTAATTAGTTAATTCAGAAAATTTAAAAAAAATGTGCCACTCGGGGACCTTAAAGTTTGAATATAATCAATGATCTTTTTATTTTTTATTTTTCCAGTTTTTTTTTTTAAAGAAAACATCCCCCTATCCATTCAATATATTTTACTATTGCTTTAAAGGGGACATTTCACAAGACTTTTTTTAAGATAAATCAAATAAATCTTTAGTTTCCCCAGAGTAAAGTTTTAGCTCAAAATACCATATAGATAATTTATTATAGCATGTTAAATTCCTTTAAAATGCAAATGAGCTGATCTCTGCTCTAAATGGCAGTGCTGTGGTTGGATAGTTCAGATTAAGGGGCGCTATTATTATAATAAGATCCCCTTCTGACATCACAAGAGGAGCCAAATTTCAATGACCTATTTTTTCACATGCTTGCAGAGAATGGTTTACTAAAACTAAGTTACTGGGTTGATCTTTTTCACATTTTCTAGGTTAATATAAGCTCTCTCTCTCTTTCTCTGTCCCTCGCTCTCTCTCTCTATCTCTCTCTCTCTGTGTGTGGCTGTAGGTAGTTTTGGGATCTGCTGGTACATGTTTTGGATTCTGGTGTCGTATGAGAGTCCTGCAGCTCACCCCACCATCACCCCAGAGGAGAGGAAATATATTGAAGATGCCATCGGTGAATCAGCGACACTCTTGAATCCACTGACGGTAAACACACACATACTGAATGAACTGGGATGGAATAGTTCACCAAAAACTCAACCTCATGCTATCTCAAGTGTATCTGTCTTCTAATAGCTTTTTCAGCTGAATCGGAATGAAATAAAAGTCTATCCTGTTTCTTCTTAGCTTTGCAATTCCTTTGAATTGTGGCTGAGTTTTTCTGAAGTGAAACAATACGTTTGCAATTTAATTGTGTGCACTGTTCTCTCTTTACTTTTCATGCAGAAATTTAAAGCTCCCTGGCGTAAGTTCTTCACATCAATGCCCGTGTACGCCATCATCGTGGCAAATTTCTGTAGGAGCTGGACCTTCTACCTGCTGCTCATCAGTCAACCGGCGTATTTTGAAGAGGTCTTTAAATTTGAGATTAGTAAGGTGAGAGAACATGTACTGAAACCATTGAATCTAGATAATAGATTAAAATCACAAATCAGATCTCTTTAAAGTCTCTCCTGCTTCTCAGATGTGTTGTTTTGCAAATAATCCCACGTTCGAGAGAGGAATGTTTCAAACTGATCTCAGTATGAACTCATCAGATGACCTCTCTTTCTCTCTGTAGGTTGGTTTTCTCTCTGCTCTTCCTCATCTGGTGATGACTATTGTCGTGCCAATTGGAGGACAGCTAGCCGACTACCTGAGGAGTCACAAAATAATGACGACCACCAATGTCAGGAAGCTCATGAACTGTGGTGGTAATGATGTTTGCAGATCTTCAGCTGTTTTCATGTGCCATGAGAGAACATTTTATGAAATAATAGACAGTTTTTAACAATAGAGATAAGGTCATTCTGTGTTTTAAGTGTGGTTGTGTAAATAAATACTTGGAGATATAAAGGTACATCTGATGGCAGCTCTCTCTCTCTCTCTCTCTGTATATTTAGGGTTTGGGTTAGAAGCCACATTTCTTCTGGTAGTGGGTTTCTCTCACACTAAGGGTATCGCCATTTCATTCCTCGTCCTGGCTGTTGGGTTTAGTGGCTTTGCCATCTCCGGTAAGGAGTTTTGTTTCCAGTATTTTCTGCACATTTTAATTTAGTTTCTTACTGAAAATGTTTTCTGCAACTTCCAGGGTTCAATGTAAATCATTTGGATATTGCTCCACGATATGCCAGCATTCTGATGGGCATCTCTAATGGCGTTGGCACTCTATCTGGTATGGTGTGCCCTCTGATTGTTGGGGCCATGACAAAAAACAAGGTACAAATGTGAGGACCTAAAGATGTGAAACAAAAGATGCGTTGAGTTTCATGGCGGAAGCGCTGAGTTTTAAGACAGCATTGAGCATTGAGTTTTACTGCATTGAAACATAGAGTTTAACGTCTGTAAAAGCTGAGTTTTATGGCAGGAAGCGTTAATCTTTATGGCAGGAAGGGTAGAGTTTTGCGGCAAGAAACATTGAGCTTTACGGCAGGAAGCATTAATCTTTACAGCAGGAAACATTCATCTGTACGGCAGGAAGCCTTGAGCTTTACAGCAGGAAGCGTTTAGATTTACGGCAGGAAGCGTTGAGCTTTTCGTCAGGAAGCGCTGAGCTTTACAGCAGGAAGTGTTAAGATTTACGACAGGAAGCGGTGAGCTTTACGACAGGAAGCGTTGAGCTTTACGGCAGGGTGCGTTAGTCTTTATGGAAGCATTTATCTTTACGGCAGGAACATTGAGCTTTACGACAGGAAGTGTTAATCTTTACAGCCGGAAGCGTTAATCTTAAAAGCAGGAAACATTAATATTCAAGACAGGAAGCGCATGCATTTTACGGCAGCATTGAACGTTGAGTTTTACGGCAGAAAATGCTAAGCTTTACGGCAGGAAGCGTTAATCTGTACGGCAGGAAACATTAATCTTTACGGCAGGAAGTGCTAAGCTTTAAAGTTTGTTTGTATGGTGTGAATTTAAAGCATTTGTGCTTCGATGTGGTGGTATTGGCTT
Source organism: Paramisgurnus dabryanus (assembly GCF_030506205.2). Classification (NCBI taxonomy): domain Eukaryota; kingdom Metazoa; phylum Chordata; class Actinopteri; order Cypriniformes; family Cobitidae; genus Paramisgurnus; species Paramisgurnus dabryanus. The sequence goes on along the minus strand of NC_133358.1, from coordinate 30,344,120 downwards.
TGGGTAAGTGCCAATCAGATTCATCTCATGTTTACAGCGTATAAAAGCATTAACATATGCTTTCCTTAAACATGTCTTTATAGCATCTGTAGAGCTGTTTGTATGTAGGCAACATTTTTTAACCTTTTTGTTTTAGTTTTCCTTATCTTTTATTGCCAGGCATCATGAACTCTCCCACATTTCTACATTAGTCATCTGAAGTTTCGAATATACATCTGACATTTATGTACATGTTACTGAATGTTTACACATGCCCTAACACACATTCATCCAGTGGTTATCAGAAAGTATGTGGACAATCAAGGTCACACTTAAAATTTCCAAATGTCATTGCATTAGATTACAAAATATCAATCCAAGTCTGTGATGGACACTTGCTTTGATCTATTTTGATGCAATGTAGTGACATTGTTAAGAGCGACCTCTCTGTCAGTTACTTCACGAAGCCACAGTATATCTATAGATATATTCAACATCTACACATACAATGTCCTCCTGTGTTTCTCTGTAGACCCGTGAGGAATGGCAGTATGTGTTTCTCATTGCTTCACTTGTTCATTATGGTGGAGTTATCTTCTACGGTGAATATTTCTGTCATTTCTTTTTCTTATTTCCATTCATCTCTTTCTCATTTTACATGTGTAATATTGAGATTTAAAGATCGATTCATTTCGCAGTATATGTAAAACATATGCAGCATGAAGTTAAACCCACTTGGTTTTGCAAATCAATTTAACCTACTATTTTAAGTTTTGGCTTGTGAAAAGTTGACATAACTTATAAAATCAAGTTGAAATTGTTTAACTTATTTGTTTAAGTTAAATATGTTGATTTGATGAAAATGCTGTGTATTTTTTACAGTGTATATGTGTATATATATACACTCACCTAAAGGATTATTAGGAACACCATACTAATACTTTGTTTGACCCCCTTTCGCCTTTAAAACTGCCTTAATTCTACGTGGCATTAATTAAACAAGGTGCTGAAAGCATTCTTTAGAAATGTTGGCCCATATTGATAGGATAGCATCTTGCGGTTGATGGAGATTTGTGGGATGCACATCCAGGGCATGAAGTTCCACCACATCCCAAAGATGCTCTTTTGGGTTGAGATCTGGTGAATGAGAGAAACCAATTTGAAATGATTCGAGCTTAGTGACATAGTGCATTATCCTGCTGGAAGTAGCCATCAGAGGATGAGTACATGGTGGTCATAAAGGGATGGACATGGTCAGAAACAATGCTCAGATAGGCCGTGACATTTAAGCAATTCCCAATTGGCATTACAGGGCCTAAAGTGTGCCAAGAAAACATCCCCCACACCATTACACCACCACCAGCAGCCTGCACAGTGGTAACAAGGCATGATAGATCCCTATTTTCATTCTGTTTATGCCAAATTCTGACTCTACCATCTGAATGTCTCAACAGAAATCGAGACTCATCAGACCAGGCAACAACTGTCCAATTTTGGTGAGCTTGTGCAAATTGTAGCCTCTTTTTCCTTTTTGTAGTTGAGATGAGTGGTACCCGGTGGGGTCTTCTGCTGATGTAGCCCATCCGCCTCAAGGTTGTGCGTGTTGTGGCTTCACAAATGCTTTGCTGCATACCTCGGTTGTAACGAGTGGTTATTTCAGTCAAAGTTGCTCTTCTATCAGCTTGAATCAGTTGGCACATTCTCCTCTGACCTCTAGCATCAACAAGGCATTTTCGCCCACAGGACTGCCGCATACTGGATGTTTTTCTCTTTTCACACCATTCTTTGTAAACTCTAGAAATGGTTGTGCATGATAATCCCAGTAACTGAGCAGATTGTGAAATACTCAGACCGGCCCGTCTGGCACCAACAACCATGCCACGCTCAAAATTGCTTAAATCACCTTTCTTTTCCATTCTGACATTCAGTTTAGAGTTCAGGAGATTGTCTTGACCAAGACCACACCCCTAAATGCATTGAAGCAACTACCATGTGATTGGTTGATTAGATAATTGCATTAATGAGAAATTGAACAGGTGTTCCTAATAAACCTTTAGGTGAGTGTATGTGTAATAATGCCCGTTAAAGGGCAAATAAATGTCTCCCGTCATATTTCACCCCAAAATCAACAAAAGCTAATTTTTAGATTCGGGTGTGGAGGGGTTCATTTAATGTTACAACTGAATGAGTTCTATTTATGATATGCTAAACCTACATTTTGGGGTTAAATATGACCTGGTTTTTACCTTAAGTTTTCAGGAGAATCACCCAAAATGATCGACTTAATGAATCTATATTATGTTATGTAATGATCGCGGTTCCAGGTATTTTTGCATCAGGAGAAAAGCAGCCATGGGCAGAACCAGAAAACATGAGCGAGGAAAAATGTGGAATATTAGGAGAAGATGAACTTGCGAATGAAACGGAGGAGCTGTATCGCACAGGGGGTGGCGGCTATGGAGCAACACTCCAATCAGGTGATCCCAATGGGGCGGGGACTGTAGTGGGCGGAGCTGCAGGAAGCTGGGTCACAGACTGGGATAAAACGGAAGAATACATCCAACCTGTCGGCACAAATACCTATCGAGTAAAAGATCAATGATTTTAAGGGATTTTGGGCTTTGAGGATTTTTGGGATATACCTGGACGGATTGGGTGGAAAATTTACCAAATATTTCTCCCAGACAGAAACTGAGCCCAAAAAACACCCCATGATTTACATCACACCTTATTGTAATATTACAGCAATAGATTCAGCACAATGTAAGTGTTTGTATGCACGTTTGGATGTGTCAGTGTTGGGTGAATGTGTTATTTAACAATGGTTCAAAAGCCCAATACTGATTATACTACACCAGTGTAAGTTTAGACACCTATTCATCCATTACTTTTACTCATTTTATTAATAATAGCAAAATAATCCAAAGAAAAAATAACACAAATTAAAATTATATAGAGTATTATATAGTCACCAAATCAAAATAAATGAATAGTCTCTTATATATGAGCTTCTTCAGAGGTTGCCATCCATTGTCAATATCACATTGTGGTGATTCTTTCATTGAAGTTCATGCGGTGCATTATGGGATGTTTTTAAAGACTATTGAAGAAGTTTTTGTGCATACTACACACTTTATGCTTTTCTTTCATGCACAAATTATAATTGTCGACAAAACAAATTTCATTCATCAAATCAGGTGTTTTAACTTTTTGACTGGTTGTAAAGTTTGCTGTTTAACCTGATAAGTAGAGATTAATATTCTTCTTCTAAATAAATGTTATGACTGCCATTCTCACTAAATTATGACAATCTCAAGCTCTGTTGAGGTTCACACATTAACATGTACAACAACAATATCATTTAGAAAATTTATCTTTTGTGCAAATACTGGGTGTTGTGGTGTGTCGTATTGGTCCCATTTTAATCAAATTTAAACAAATCACAATCAATAATTCAACCGAAGGCTAGAAATATAACCTAAAACTTTTTGGATGAATCTTTTGTTTTTGATAGATGGTACACTTACTGATTTAAACTTTAAAATGATATTTCATGTGTTATGTTGTATTGTATTTTTTATTCAGCACTGTAAAAATTCCTTGTTGCACTTACATTTTTAAGTTTAATCAACTTGAATTTACAATTGATTTTTCTTGATGTGAAAAGTTGCTATAAATTATAAAAATAAAGTTGAAATAACCTCAACTTCAATACTAAATCCAGCTTTATTCAACTCTTCACTAGTCAGGAAAGTTGAAATGAATTGTAAACTTTTTTATAGTGTGGGAGCGTTCCAGTACAAATAAAGCACTGTCAACAAATATTTAGGCTTATTAAAAAGTGAATTTACATACAAGTCAACTGGTCAGTGTGCTCATATGGCGTAGTTTGTGTTTTTGTTAAGGTGTATGTAGTATTACAAAATATGATGATTTTTTTCTATTTGTCTCTAAGTGTCATTGCTCTACTTTTAAAACCATGATTTCTTTGTTTTAAAAAACCTGGATCACCATCATTTTTTTTGTGTGAATGGATGTCAAAATAGCTTTTGTATTGAGCCTATAAGTAACACTCCTATCTATTCAGTTCTGTTATATTCAACATCTAATATTAAGGATAAAAACTTCATGATTTCTTAAGGCTGTTTTATGAAGATCATATGATGCGACTCTATCTACAGCACATTCTCACTGCGGTTTGTGTCTTTCTGTTCGGTCTGTTTACTACATATCTGTTCTATGTTATGCAATATGAATGTATAAAAACAAAACTTGTGATAAAGTGACTTTGAAGAAAAAGATATTGTGATTATTTATTTACATTGGTGTTGCATTGCAGACAATTTTAGCTTTAGTGTCTTGAAGTCTAGATATATGCATGCTATTGATATTCATCAGCACAACCATGGTTTAGTGTAATGTATGGGTGCGACAAAAAAAAAAAGACAAAAGTGTAACCAAAATCAATTTATTTTATATTTCACACGCTATAGATTATTGCTCGAGTAAACAAGTAGAAAATTTTACAAAGTTGAACCCATCAATCTCCATTACACCACATCAATGCTGCAGTGACCTCTTGTGGTAAATGCGAGCATCAACAAGACAACATTTTAGTTTTTGTTAGTTTGTCTCCATCTTATGGATAACGTCAGAACTACAGCGTTGCATTGCACTACAAATATTGAATAAAACAGCTGTGCATATTTTGATAAAATTATTAAGGGTTATCAACATACATAAAATACTGTGTCTCACACAATTCTAGAACAGAATTTAAGTTAAAAGTCACACAATATAGTAATATGGTAAAATAAAGGAATAGTGCAAATAAAAATAGTGCAAAGAAATACATTCATGAGAAGATACCTGAAGCTGAGAGATTATACTTATCTTTCAAAGTTTAACCTCAGTCTTTAGTAAAAGTATAAATGCTGTTGTTGACCAGCAGTCAGATTGCTGGTCATTTTATAGCGTAATAAACTTAAAGCTAAATAACTTCGTGCATATTTGTTATTATTATTTTGCTGTTTGTGTGTGTACATATTTTTTCCAAATGTGTTTAACTGTTATTGTGTATTTGAATGCTCATATGCGCAATGTTAATAACCTTCAAATTTCTATATCTGGAAATGTAATCCTCCAGTTTTAGTGTACACAACTTTATTTTCATTTCTCCATTTTCACTGTTAATAATACATCTGAATTCTTGTAACTACAGACAAATCATTTTAAATGCTTTGTGAATGCCTGAATCTAACACTTTGTGTGTGTGCGCGCTTATGTGTGTTTGCGTGTGTATGCATTTTTGTGTGTGTACGTGCGTTTGGGTGCGTGCGTTTCTGTGTGTGTGCGCGCGCACGTTTGAGTGTGTGCATTTGTGTGTGTGCGCGCGCGCGCGTGTGTGTGCATTTGTGTTCGTTGTGTGTGTGCATTTGTGCTTGAATTTGTCCGTGCATACATTTTGTGTGCTTCTGTGTTAGTGCGTTTGTTTGTGCATGCATGTGTGTGTGTGTGTGTGTGTGTGTGTGTAGTTTTTTAAAGGTGCACAATTGCCATTTCTGCCTCATCAAGAAACTGGCAATCTAACTGTTTTCATACAAACAGGTTTGTTTAACTTTCAAGACTTTCTGCATTCTCTTCATCCAACATTGATTTTTGTTTTTTAATCAAAGTCAACATGAAACTTAATTCAGACCCATTTAACTTCCTTCATGTGACATTTCTTATTGAAACAGCACTCTTAAATTAATTAAAACTCTTAATTTTTTACACATCCTTTTGTATTAAGCTTTCAACACATTATGTGTGATTTTAAAACATTATGTGTAATGTAATTTTGTGTTAAAAGTAACAAAAAATGTGTTTCAATAATAACACAGAGATGGGTGGATTCTGGGACAACGCTTTTAGTGAGGGTAATAAATAATTTAGGATAGTACCTGATGTTATGCATCTAGGATTTGGATGGATTAAATATTTTCATTGCTGAATGATAGATTGCAGTGGATTGTGGGTGATTTACACAAGCTTTATGTATCCTAATGGAAAAATTATTTACTATTAGTTATTTGTTATTATTTGACATAACCTAATATAACTAAAGTGTCAAATTAATGCATTTCCTTCTGGTAATAATTTAGCAAGGTGACATTTCCTAAACCACTAGCCTTAAATAATAACTTAACTATTATTTAACATTACCTATGTAACTTAGTTAAAGGCAGGTGAGAAGGAAAATGGTTTCATTACATTTTGATGAAATATTATGAAGACAACATTTTTCCTTTTAAGACCAGAAATGTGAGTATACGGAAGGTAAAGAGGGTAAATGTAAGTTTCATGTTGACCGTTTAGCTTTTCACTCTTTCTCTAAAGTCGACTCTTTCTTCTCCACCTTTGCTGCCTTCAGTTCTTCATATGGATTTTCATCCCCCTTTACATCTTGGGGATCTCCGATTTTCTGTGGCAGCTGTTCGTATCCTCCCTCTGCTTCCTCTTTAGGTTTTCCTGACCCATCTGAACTCAGAGTTTGGTACACCTGGGCTTTTACGTTCTTAAGAGCCTCATAACCCCCCTGACCCTGAGCCTGACTCGATTCCTCACCTGATCCCTCACCGGCCTTCAGTGTGTGGTAGACGCCTTTATCCTCAGTCTTCTTCAGTGCTTCATAACCTCCCTCGCCCGTCCCCTCACCAGCCTTCAGCGTGTGGTAGACGCCTTTATCCTCGGTCTTCTTCAGTGCTTCGTATCCTCCCTCACCCTCCTCCTTCACCTGGTCTTTGGCTTCCCCCAGCGTGTGGTAAACGGCTTTGTCGGTAAGAGCTAATTGTTCATAGTCTGCACCTGATTTGTCTTTCATCTTGTCATCTTTGCCCCGTCCCAGTGACTGCACTCCTCTACGGTGCCTCCATTTCAATGCCACCAGTATAATGATCACCACCCCGAGAAAAATAATAATTGCTGCCAAAATGACCCACAATGTTCCTTCTCCATCTGATGATACTGTTGAAAGACAAAGAGATAGGAGTTGCATATCAAGAGTAAAAATATAAATGAGAAGTGATTTGCTTGCACAATAGAGCACTCATTGAGAACTGAAAGCGTGTACAGTTCACAGAAATACACATCCACTGAATTTAAAAGCGTTTGCGTGATCTTTGCTTCGATGTGTTTGCTGATGTACTGCAGTGAGAGTTCTGGGTGTATTAGACACTTTATGAGGCGTCTGCATGTGTGAAAGCTGCTATAGCAGTGTTTCGAGTTCAGTTAAGGCGACGACATCTGTTACCCACAATCATACACTGTAAAAATGACTGTATTACTGGCAGCTGTTTGCATAACCTACTGTCGATTTAAATCGATGTTATTTACTGGCAACAGTGTGATTAAAGTAAAAAAAACATACAAAATTAACAAGACTTTATCTTTACAGAATAAAACTAAAATAACAGCCTCATGCAAAGCATTCTGGGAACCAAATCTGAAGAAAAAAACTGAAAAAGGTTGATGAGGATTTCTGTTTCCCAGAATGCTTTGCATGAGGCTGTTATTTTAATTTAATTCTGTAAAGATTAAGTCTTGTTTAAGAATGTTTTTTATGTTCATTTAACTTTGAACAAACTGTTGCAAGTAAGTAACATAAATGTAAATCTACTGGCAAACAACTGCATAACTACAGCAAATTGTTAACAGTGTGGTTTACAGTTTGCACTTACAGTAAAAGTCTGTATAGGACAGGATTTGATGCTATTATTTTGGTTAATATGCTCAAAATTAATATATAATTAATTTAATATTATATATGTAATATATGATTTAATAATAATAATAATAATAATAATAATAATAATAATAATAATAATAATATACATTTTTATTATACATGATCCTCAATTCGCATCTTCTCAGCATATCAAATCAACTCCAAGACTTTTTTCTGAACATTAATATAAATGTGTGTTTGTTTGTGTAGATGTGCATACTTTGGTAAACATGAGTAGTGCTGAATCGTGAAAATCCATTCTGACAGGCTGCTCGACAGATGTATGATCCCTCGTCTGTAAGATGAAAGTCCTGATCGGTCTTTGGTAGTTTTGTGCGTGTACCTGAGATATCAGTGTGATACCATTCGTATGTCCTGCAGACTGATCCACACAGTGGACAGGAACACTGCAACTTTCTTTGATTTATTTTAACTAACACTGCAACTGGAGGTCCACCTGTAAAACAACACAAAGCTCATCTCAGTTCATCACCTTTAATTAAAGGTATAATAATAATTTGTTTTATTCCATTATAAACAGTTGCATATAAACTAACAGGTTCTGACAGAGTACTCACCTATAACTTTTAATTCTTGTGGATCAGAGTCAAGTGTTTGAGTGGCTGCCGCTGAAGAAATGTGACTGTATTTGTAGGTGGCAGTACATTTGTATTGGCCATTATTTAATTCTGTAGCATTGGTGATTTTATACACATCACTCTTTACTCCGTCGATTGTTTTGTTATCCTTATAGAAATCGGCATGTATCACTTTGCCTCCGCCCCACACAGCACACCTGAGAGTAATGGTTTCTTCCTTCAACACAGGTGCGACCGGAGGTTCCAACATCACCAAGCGCTCTAGAGGAGACACAGACACATGATGCACACAGGTAAATATACTGCTGCAGTATCATACTGAACAATACAATTGAATATTTCAGAAAGCAAATATTATTGTTACGTTTCATAAACTTCATACTGGTATTTGTACAGCTACACAATCAAAAGCTTGGCCATATTGTCACAGTGTCAGTTTCATCAGTTTCAGTTTCATCAGACACACTCGCGTTGTCCTGTTTACACTTTTTTCTATCACATCTTTTCCTTCCCTTCGCCTCTCTATTAATGTGCTTGGACACAGAGCTCTGTGAACAGCCAGCCTCTTTTGCAATGACCTTTTGTGTCTTGCCCTCCTGGTGCAAGGTGTCAATGTTCGTCTTTTGGACAACTGTCAAGTCAGCAGTCTTCTACTTGATTGTGTAGCCTACAGAACTAGACTGAGAGACCATTCAAATGCCTTTGCAGGTGTTTTGAGTTAATTTGCTAATTAGAGTGTTGCACCAGGTGTCCTCAATATTGAAGCTTCACTTTTTGAACGAAATTAGTGAAATAAAGAAACATTTGATGATATTCTAATTATATGACCAGGACTTGCATACTGTGGGCCCTATTTTAACGATCTAAGCGCATTGTATAAAGCGCACAGCGCAACATCTAAATGGGCGTGTCCGAATCCACTTTTGCTAATTTAACGACGGGAAAAATGGATTTTGCGCCGAGCGCATGGTAGAAAAGGGTAGGTCCTATTGTAATGGGAGTATTTTGGGCGTAACGTGCAATAAACCAATGAGAGTCTCTGCTCTCATCCCCTTTAAAAGCTAGTTGCGCTGGCGTTATGTCTAATCCCTATTTAGATGACGGACTTTGTAAACTGAAAAAATAAGCGGAGGAAGAAGATCCCCAGTTTAAGATTAATGTTAAATAATTGTGTTGTTTTCCACTTGTATTGAAATTGTTATTTTTTATTAAAACCTTTAAAACCCGTTTTCTTTTAGTCATGGAAGTAAAAAGCAGGCTTGTAATTGCTTTAAATGTATGGCTATCCAATATCATCAAAACATAATTTACAAGTATGTAAGATAAGGTTTGTACTCTAAAAATACTTTATTTGTAACAAACAGGAGATAAAGAATTTACAAACGGCTCTTCTCACGTTTCAGCACTTTGGACAGCGGTTTTTTAGCAAAGAGTTTTTTTAAGCGTGACTTAAAAATGTTTCTCATCTCACCATATCCACAGGTACAGAGTAATCATATACAATAAATCCGTGAGGTAGCATAAAAAAAAAACATTTAAAAACAGACGCATTTGTTCAAAGCAAAGCATTTATTTACTTGCCAGGCTGCAGGTGAAGCAGCTCTTTGTGCCTTCTAACGTCTCATAATTAGTCCTCATTTATGTCCAAGAGACTCAATAATAATCTTTTACATTCAATCCTTTAATCTTTCATATTTAAAAGCATTTTTGTGCTGCTGCGCATTATGTACCTTGTGATAAGCAAACCCGCGTTGTCCTCCCGTGTTTAGGCGCATTTTACTAATGCGCTCTTTAAATAACATAAAACACATTGCGCCATTGACTTTAGACTTTAGACCAGGTTTTTGTTGGTCAATGGCGTAGTCTATTTTAGTTGCCTCAAAATAGCAACGCGCCAACAATGCGCCTGAACACACCTCGTTTTCAGACCAGAACGCCCATGGGCGCAAAAGGGGGCGCAAATGCAATTGCTATTTAAACAACGCGGCGCTAAACGTGAAAATTAGGGTGGAAACTAGCGAAAGACACTTGCGTCGCGCATTGCGCTGCATTGCGCCGGGTGTAAGATAGAGCCCTGTATCATATACAATTATAATAAGCGGAAATGCATGCAAGGTAATAATATTTTGAAGAGTCCTGATACTTACGCTCATCAAGCCTGGATATGATTAATTTCTGATGGATTTTTGATCAAATAAATGCAGACTTTATGAGCAAAAGAGTTTTTTTTTTACCTTAAAGGTCACGTTCTTCCTGATACCATTTTTTAAACCCTAGTTAGTGTGTAATGTTGCTATAATAGCACAAATAATACCTGTAAAATGATAAAGCTCAAAGTTCACTGTCAGGCGATATATTTTCTTCAGTAGAATTCCTTTTTAAAAGCCTACAACGAACAGCCGGTTTGGACTACAGCCCTCTATTTCCTGCTTTAATGACGTCAGTAAAACAGTTTGTTGACTAAACTCCGCCCACATGAATACGTCAGTCACCAGCTTTGGCTCAAACGGCCCTGCTAAGCTAAGGTGCTATCGAATCACAGCACACTAAACAAACTACACAATCAGAACTTGTTACGTATTTCTGAACTTGCTTCACGGCAGACCTACAATCCAATCAGAGCCAGCTATGCTGCAGTATTTATGACAGTGGTAATGGACAATTACGCTTCTAACCTGTAGGGGGAGCAAAGAGCAAAAACTCTGTAGTGATGCTTTAAATATTAATGTGTTCAAACTTTTGGGTGGTTTTGTTGGTGATTTTGGGTACTTTTTAAAAATTATCTATGTTTTCTCAGTCAGTGTACCATTTACAATGGTATAATGTTGTTGCACACTGGCTGACACACAGCACAATGAAGTTTTAAACAAATTTATGTAATTACGTAAATACATGCAAAGATGGAGATTTTGACATTATTTTTTGTGCCAGATTGAAGAAACCTGTGCATGATATGGAAGAATGCAAACATATGCAGGGGGTGTGGCCTTAGTGGCCCTTCAGTAAGCAGTGTGCAAATTATGCTGCAAGATTTTTTTTAATAACATTTAAGTTCCCTGTTATAGTCAACTCTGCATTTTTTTTCATTCCTGGTTTATTCAAATTAAATTCCTGTTAATTCCCAAATATTCCAGACAATTCCCATGGAAAGTTTCCAGGTTCAGCTGAAACCGTCTAGATTTGTTTTAAGTAAAACTTTTAAGATTAATGCATATTCAAAATGTTCCAAAAAATCCAATGAACCAAAAGTTGGCAGAACCTCCAGTTGATGACATTAACAACACAGACTTGCCTGTCATCTTCAGTGTAAGTGCATTGCTCCTGTGTTTGGTTTGACTCTTCATGCACCAGAATGTTGCTCTTTCTGTATCTTGTAATTCTGCATACACAGTGCCCATGTTCGTATTCTTTTTAGTCACTTCAAGCTTGTAGCCAACATTATTCCTGAATGCAAAACACTTCCACTTGTCCAGATCCTCATCCACCTGCAGTGTCAAGATCCTCGCTTCACCTTTAGTGATCACAGCGCCACCTATGGGCAGAGATAACTGGGCGTGCGGCTCCAACACTGCGAGAGAGAGAGAGAGAGAGAGAGAGAGAGAAAGAGAAAGAGAAAGAGAAAGAGAAAGAGAAAGAGAAAGAGAAAGAGAAAGAGAGATCATAAAGCACAGTAGAAAAAAAATAAGACAACTCTGTAATATTGGAGAATGAAGTTCATACCCAGTACTGTGAGTGTTAATGCTTCGCTCTTCTCTCCGTTCTTTTCACATGTGTAATCCCCATTGTTTTTTGGTGTTACCATCATTAGACCCAATAAGGAATTCTTATTTGATAGCTCTACATCATTGAATTTCCATGTTGTTTTTTCACCAGCACCCTTACAGTTCAGAGTGATGTCATCTCCAACATAAACTAAAGGATACCTCGGGAGTTGTAACACTAGGAGAAAATGAAAGAGAAAATTATTTTTTAAGACACAGACACTTGTAAAGCAATCTCTGAATATTTATATGAAACATTCAAGATCCTGGTAACACTTTACAAAAAAGCTCCAACTGTTATCATTAGCACAGTGGTAGCGCATTGTTAACTGCGCAAAAGGTAATTTGTGTTCAATCCCATGGAGCGCAAATGTAGATACACAATAGCGATCATGAACTAGCAATAAACAATATAGTTTATTAGCATTTATTAATTTCCAGTACTGTTCATGTTAGTTCATGTTGCATTAACTCATGTGAACAGCTAAGAATTTAAATTTTAATAATGTATTAGTAAATGCTGAAATTGAACATGAACTAATATGAATTAATCCTGTAGGTGTATTATTAATTGTAAGTTAAATGCATGTTAGCTTATGCATTAAAGGTGCAATGTCTGCTTACATGGAAGTTGGCGTCATGTTTCTACAGTAGCCCTAAAAGGACAAACTGCTCTATAGAGTGCATTTCATCATTACTAGCCCTGCGTTCCAGTTCATTTTTTATGACCTTCCATCGCTAACTTCCCTCAGTCTCGTTCACTTGGATGCACGTCATTGCTTACGTTGTACGAGTGCCAACTACTGCTGGAACACTTAAAGTGGGTTCAAATGGATCGCCCTAAGCCCTTGATCACATGGAAAGTGGAGACCGCCCCCTACATCATTTGAACTGTGCAAAGCGCGAGTTGCTGAAGTGACGTCACAATCGTGTTGCATATTGGGATATGGAGCTGCCTGAAGTGTACATATGAAGTAGACTAGGGTCTGTCCATACAAACTTCCCTAATCCACTTGACGAAGTGCAACGCACTTCAAAATGGCGACAGGGATTCCCCCGAGAGGAAATGTGTTTAGGGAAGTTTGCGAGTGCGTGTCTAAAACTGGAGTGGAACGCACCCATTGTCTCAGACAACGACATGTTTGTCCTGTGGTGGCTACCGTATTGCTTTTTGAAATTGAGGAGTGAGCTGTTGGTTGCAGTTGGCAATCTGACCACTAGATGCCGCTAACATTTACACACACCAGCTTTAAAGGGATAGTTCACCCAAAAATAAAAATAATGTTATCTCTTTCACACATTACCATGAATTTACCAGAATGAATTTACCAGTAAATACAAAAATGTGCTGTTTACACATGCAGTGACATTCCGTCTTTTTACCAGTAAGACATCATTCACACATCAGTATCAAAATACCAGTAAATTTGTCGAGAAAGCGGAAGTTACCTGTGGTGCGTGGTGAGCTCAGTGTTGAATTTGTAAATAATCCACGTTGTTTATATCCACGGTCCGTATTTTGTTGTTGTTTTCACGTCTGTGGTAAATGCTGATGGTCGCGAAGTTGCTCGTGACCAAACAACATTGCATTAGGCGACGTCAAACCGAAAATGTGTCTTAAACAACAGTGCTGTTTGCACATTATGCTTCACAGAGGGCGTGTTAAGGACGTCAGCAATTCGTCAAGTAGATGGTAATCTGTTTTAACTTACACTTAAGGTGTGCTCGACTTTCAAGCAGCGTGTGTGTGAAAACTTCCGTAAATGGTGCGGGGTTAAATGCATTCTCTGTATTAAAGCGTTATGATTGCCCCGAAGCTGTCAGCGCGGTCTGACGTTGTTCGTTCTAAATGCTGGTAATCTATATTTTCTGTTCACACATACCGCTTACTGGTAAATTACTGGTTATTTTACAACCTGTCTTTTTGGTAAATTGGCAGCACTGATTTACCGGAAAGGTTCTGTTGTTTATACATGACCTGTTACCTGCAATTTACCAGTAAAATACCAGTAAATACTGCATGTGTGAAAGGGACTATAATATACTCGTTCAAAACTCATAAGAACTCCATTTATCATTGGAAATTTACAATTCTTGGGTTACAAGCCCGACTCTAACCACTAGACCACAACTGATTACCATTTATTTTTGTTCACAGAAACAAGCAATGTGACTAATGAAACTAACAAGAATGTATTTAAGTGTCAAGTGACTAAGCTTACATTTAGTTCACACAGTTATTGTTTCTATGATAAAGCAACACATATCTGACCTAAAACACATATCTGACCTGTACTCGTGTTGATTTAACTTTTAACTGAAGTAAGCTTCCTTAGCTTAACTGACAGAATAAAAACCAGCAACCTCATCACACCAACAAAAGTTTGTAATTGTTTGCAGTGTTTAATGTGTTAAATGAGGCTGTTGTATTGAAATGACTCTGTTTGGAAGTCATCTCAGTTCTTTGACTCTTTTATTTGAGTTTGTGGAACTTAACAAATCATTTCTAAGAGTGTGCTTATTCATTAATATAATGAAAGGAAACAGTATTAATTAAGCACATTGGTGAAATCGTTGAACACACATAAAACAAACACATATTTTGACATGTCATGTGATGCCTATAAGTTTACATGATGCGGCAAACACATATTTTGACATGAAGAGCCACACACATGATGGGCTAAATACATCTTCACATCGTGCGCCATCGAAAATGAAGTCACCGGACGCCAATGGCTGTGTAATAAAAATAATAATAATAAAATAAAATTCTACTACAATGCATAAGTTGAATTTGTTCACATTAGTAAATGCACAGTGATCTATCATGAATGAACTATAAACAACTATATTTGTATTAACTAAGAGTATCAAAGATAAATGCAATAAACATGTGTTACTCATTGCATTATCTTGTGTTAAGATTTGAGACATTACTGTGAAGTGTTTCCGTCTTAGTCACTCAGAGCCGTTGATTTAACAAAAAAGTGCACAATTCTTGGTTTTTAACAGAAGCGAGTTACTGGAGAAATGTCCCGTCTGCTTCCTCTTACTGTTTTAAACCGGACATGTCATACATTATTTAAAGTTTTGGAATTTGAAATTTATTTCAATTAATTTTACATTTTCCCCATGGTCTACTCACGATGTTATAAAGTTTTTGGTGCCCAAACATTTGTTCACAAATGTACTGCACAAACAGAGGTTTACCATATTTTACTTTTATCATGAGTTATATATATATATATATTAGTATAATCTTACATGTATTTGTTTATTTAATATCAGACAGATGACGGCTCTTCAGTGGACACAATGCTGTTTGGACAGAAGCTCCTTTAATGATGAGAAGAGCTGAATGACTTTATATGAGGTACTGACAACGCCCTCAGTCATGATGATAAAGACGCTTAATGCATCCTAGATATTTCAATTGAGTGATGACATTGGCGATGTGTTAATTGTTTTAGACATGCAAGGTCATTAAGTGTCATTCTTCTGCTATATAAGATAGATGCTAATATTTTAAGGTTTTTATATTAAGGTTAAATAGTTTTCTATGAGTGCTGTGCAGTGATACACACTGTCTGGTGTATTCTACAAACAGAAATCTGAAAAAGCTGTACAGAGATCTGTTTTAACAATAATCAAAATGATCCCTCTATAAAAATGCTGTGTTGTTTTTAACCCATCAGTGTGTTCTGTCCAATAGTGACCCAGCCCTGGGAAAAAACAACCCAGCATTTTTTAGATATGTACGAGCACATAGAAAAAGAGGTGTGAATGTACCTGTGAGCTTTCCGTTGTTTACTCTTATGACAGCCAGCAGCACTGTGAAATAAAGAGAAATCTGGTTTACATTTGGTGAGAGATGTTACACAGACCTGTGAATAATCTTACTCTGTTTCAGTTAACAGTAAGAGAAGATCTGTAGTTTTCATCACAAACAGCTTCTCTTGAGAGTCATGAAAACTACAGTATACCAGCTCAGCGAACGTTCTGGATTATTTATATCTAAAGCAACATGAAGATAAATGAGATCATTACAGTCAAAACGTAATGCCTTATATAGAGAGTCACCATCATAAAATATGGTCATTACATAAAAACAATTGATAAAATATTAAGTACATCAACAGATAAACTATAATAGATGTATTAGTAGTTTATGCATGTTTTGCATTTATTATGAATTTTTTTCATGATTTTAAAACAAATGTGAAATTGCTCCGGCCGATCAAGATTTCCTACCTTTTATAATCTAAAATTAATGATTTAATTAATAAAAAAATAATTTCACCGTGTTTCCTAACATCTACTACTTCAGATACGTGGATTTCTAATACATTATTGCTAAAACTGCTCATCCAACTTATGCAAATAGTTTTTTAAAAACAGCATTTTACCCTGAACATTCAGGGCATCATGCACTCTTAGAATGAATGTGTTAAAAATAACTAAATGTGTTATCCCAGAATCCACCCATTTCTTTGTTATTATTGAAACAACACATTTTGTGTTACTTTTAACACAACTTGTGTTTATTTTAACACAAAATCAACACAAAACCACACAGAATGTGTTAAAAGCTTAACTCACAAAGATGTGTAAAAAATTAACATCCTTTCTAAGAGTGAGCTTATTCATTATTATAATGATTTAAATGAAACAGTATTAATTTAGCCCAATAAAATTAATTTGCCTGTTCAATAAAAGTTGTGTAAACTGTTAAAACTTGTTTCATTTACATTTTTAAGTTTCATCAATTTGAAATTACACATAATTTCAACTTTTTTGACTAGTGAGGAGTTGCTATAAATGTTAAAATAACTAATTCAACTTAATTCAACTTATAATTTATAGCAAGCTAGTCAAGAGAGTTTTAATGAATCATAAATTCATACAAAAACTTTTTTACAGTAATTTTTACAGTTTGCCAGTTTAAAATAAAGCTGAACATAACTCTGAGATAAATGAGACTGGATGTCACGGCCTGTTATCACTGTTATCAGCATAAGATTAAAATGCAAACATTAAAACATTGTCCAATCTTACTGTAGAGTCCTTGTGACAACTTCTCCATTTGACAACCTTTGCAAATTCATCTCACTACACAATGCAAATTAAAATCCCTAGAAGTTTCCCACTTAAGAAATAAGATGATCTGTTTATTGTTTTACCTGTCAGTGTCAGCAGAAATGCCTTCATGTCTATGATCAGAGCAGAAGCAACAGTCTGTCTGTCTGTCTGTCTGTCTGTCATCAAGGGACAGTCTGATTAGTAAATGATTGAGGAAGTGGACATCAAGTGGTTTATCAGCTTTGACACTTGCACGGCTCAGCAGAGAGAGAGAGAGAGAGAGAGAGAGAGAGAGAGAGAGAGAGAGAGAGAGAGAGAGAGAGAGAGAGAGAGAGAGAGAGAGAGAGAGAGAGAGAGGCGTGCATCTCTTGCTTTATTTAGTTTAGCAGCTGGTTTTTCGATTTTTTACATCTGTAGCTGAGGGTCACACCCCTCACACTGAGTCAGCAGTACAGTGTATGTGTGTTTGTGTGTTTTATCTCCAGTTCAAAATCAATTTTTTTGCTGCTTTAAAATTTTTGTTGAATATTTGTCAACAAATATTTGTTGAATCAATAAGATTTACAAGTCATGTCAACTTACTATTATTTATCTTGACAAGAGATGAGTTGCTACAACTTGACTTTTTTCAACTACTTATAAAATGAACTTGACTTGAAATTGTTATAACAATATTTATATGTGAGTTAATCTGAGTTGATTCAACTAAAAAATTTAAGGCAGCAAAGATTTTTTTTAAGTGTATGTAAAGTCGAAACATACATAAATATAGATGAGAGACACAGCAGTATAATACTTATAACACTTTCCTAACAAAACATGACGTCAGTTGTTAAGAAGTGATGCTTAAGTATTATATTTTATTACTGAATGCAATAATATGCAGACATTCTTAAGTGTCTGAAATACTTCTGAAGCCTAAAGACTTAAAAATTCCTTCAATAACTCTGTCTGATATGCAATATGATTTGATATGATAAAGACATTTGGCAGTAAAATGTGGTTTGATATGTTGAAGTAGCACACCCTAACAAACTGTGAACACTTTGGAGAAAGCAAGCGAGAACCACAAACCCATCACCACAACCCCAAATGGAAACTGTGGTAAAATAGTCATGCACTGAGCTAAAAACAGACAGGCTTTTTGTGTAAAAAAAAAAAAACATCTTTAATATTTAGCTCATATTAGAGCCTGCTTAAAAGACATCTCGGGTTGGATAAAGCAACAGCACCTCCTACTGAACCTCGCTAAGATGGAGTTGCTTGTTTTTCCAGCACAACCCACACTACAGTACGACCTATTCATTCAAATTGTCAACACAACCATTTCTCCTTCCAAAATGACAAGAAAAGTTGACTTTATTGACCTGTCTTTCTCCTATAACATTGCAAAGACAACGCAATCATGCCATTTGCACTATACAATATCAGGAAGATAAGGTCATATGTTACCCTTTTAATCTCCAGGCTGGATTACTTCAATGCTCTTCTTGCTGGCCATCCTGTTCGGCCTATTAAACCTCTCCGATTAGTTCAGAACACAGCGCTTGGCTCGTCTTCCTCATGTAACCGCAATCTTCATCTATCTCCACTAGCTACCGATTGAAATGCAAATTAGGAACAAGTCACTCACTTACAAAACTTTCACTGAGACCGCATGCACCGGCATACTTTCACACCTTCATACTTTCCTAAACCCATCCAGAACCTTACATTTAGGAAATGAGCGGCGTCTAGTGTTAGCTTCAAAATGGGGCACCAAATCACGTTCCCGCTCATTCTCCTTCACTTCTCCTGGCTGGTGGAATGATCTTCCTATTGCAATCCAGTCCACCACATCTCTTGAAACATTAAAAAAAAAAAAAAGCGACAAAAGCGTCTGCTAATTGCCTAAATGTAGATGTAACTGGTGTAAAAACTTATTAGTGTGTGTATTATATTTTTACAATGTTTGTTATTGTGACATACAGTAAGTTATAATATGAACATTATCCAGCTATGTTCTTAATAATGTTTCAATTAAAATATTTGTAATTTTTTATTCAGATTAATCGTAGCTTATGTTGGATTTATGCAAGGAACTGTCAATCATCTGTTCTGTGCATTCCAGCTTTCAGTTTTTGTCTACACTTGAATATTTTTTGAACCGTTTGAATGTTCACTTAGCTTTAAGGAGTTTCTTTCTCTGACCTTTGGACATTGTGTGTGTGTGTGTGTGTGGTTTGTCGGCAGGGAACGTTCATTGTGTGGTTTGCTGAGTAATTTACTTATATGTGTAAGAGGACATTAACAATAACTGAGTGCTGTTTTACTTTAAAAGCCCAAAGTTGACAGAATTGATTGATTTTTTTATATTCTTTACATGCACTTGTTAGGTGGTCATTGCTAAATAGTGTTTGCAAGAAACCAATTGAAATCCTGTCAATAAGGGCGGTCAAATGGGGTGCACTTGTTTAACTGTGACTAGTTTTCAATGTAATCAGTTTTGTTTTAATGATTCAGGAGTTTTTTGTCTCTGAATATGAAAATCCAGTTAGAGGTTTGCAGATTCAAAGGGTAGTATGTGACACTTCGCCAGGTCAGTAGCTTACTGCGGTAAGCACCACATGTTCCCTTTAGATACGGTGCATGTTGCATGATTGACAGATGCCTTGCAGATGGTTTGCTGTGCAATGAAACAAATGAAAAACAAAATGCATGAGTAGAGCTGATAAGTGACCCGGCTCAATGACTCTAGTAGTGTTAAATGACTCATCTCCAATGTACAATAAATAAAATATTTTTATACCCTTTCATCATTTGCTATTTACTCACTTCTGACACTCATTTTGTTCAAGTTTGACATTGTATGCTTTCCTCGTTCTAGTTTGTACTAGTGTTTGTGCATCACTGTGTGAGTTTGTGCATGCATATAGAAGAAAGGTTAATAATGCTTTAAATTAAAAAATAAGATAAAATGCAGAGAATTATTTAGTTTTGTTTGGTTTACGGTATGGATTTATTTTAGATGCATCGCAGATGACCGATAAATGAACATGTAAGTGTATGCATTTAATATTTCTTAAAGGCACACAGCTAGTTGCCATTTGTTAATAAAGTGAATATAAAGAAATATAAAATACATTTGCAACAACTGTCTGTTTTCGAAACATTTTAGAACAGTCTATGGCTAAATCTGTAAATTATTATTAAAAAAATAATAAAGTAGAATGTATTATTACATAACATGCTTTAAGGAGGACATGTGTTACCAAAATGATTTGCAGAAAAATCGGAGATAAGCAAAATTCTAATAATAAAGGAAACAATATAAAGATATGTGCCGAATCCAGAATCATTGTAATGAAACTCAAGCTGGTGTAGATTTTATGAATGTGTCTTCTGTTGTCTTGTAGTAGCTGGAAAGAAAAGATTGAGCCATTCTGACTGCTGTGGTGAAATAGTTTATGTTGAAACTCATGGTGACTTTTCAGAGAAACTAAAAGGAAGGGACTTTTGGTCAGTTGTAGGGGTTCAAGTTTACCAAAAACCATCTGTCATTATAATCTGTTTATAGATGACCGTAGGTTTAGCTAACATCTTGACTGTTGTCATTTCTTTCATCAATATATTTCTTTATTTTGTCCGTCTCTTCTCTTAGCATTATCCTAAAGTCAACAATCGTTATCCTAATCATAGTTTAATGATGACTAATATTGTGAATTATGGAGTAGGTAGGTCAGTAACTTGGCTTTAGACTCAAGCCGGGGTTTTATTAGCATCATGTTTTCTGGGTTCATCTTCATATCTGACTCATTCCTTGAGTTTGATTTTAATCTTCAGCTGCATTTACACTTTGGGCATAAAAGAGAAGCAAAACTAAAACTAAAACTAAAGGGAAGTTATGGTTTTGCTGACTAATATGCCTAATTAAGAGGTGTTGGCTAAGATTAGTGGTCATAATGTATGTTGGATTAAAAATAAACCCTTTATGCAAGTGTTAAAGTCAACTTGTGCTGTTTGTATAACCGACATGAATCACACAAACCATTCCTAGTTTCTTTAAAGGATTTAATGTATATATGTTAAATAACTGTTTAATAACATATTATTAATTTAACATTATAGATCAATAAGCAGGGGTCAAAAACATTAACACCAGTGTTGGGTGTAACTACATTGTAAAAACTTACTGTAGAAGATAAATTGTACTTATTGGGAGCAGTATGCTAGCTGGAGCCATTCACTTCCAGTCTTTGTGCTAAGCTAAGCTAGCGTGGGCTGCGTCAGACAGAGTTACAGCACGCACAGAGATGAGAAAGGTATGTATGGACTTATCTAACTCTGGGGAATACTGTGAATAAGTTAAATTCCCAAAATGTGGGCGTGTTCCTATACCATCTTCATGAGTTCATGACTCATAATAAGCAACTCACAGCATGGCTATTTTAGATGACTACTTCATGATTTCCTAATATTTGAATTAGAAAAAAAATGTATCCTATGCTTTCACTTTACTTAAAGCCATCAGTAATGCATTTATAGAGGTTAATAACTGCATTATGACTCATAATAAGTAGCGTATAACATGGTTATAACAATATAAATCAAATCAGTTATTTGAAATACCGTAGAAATGAATTTGCATGATTAATTAAGTAGTAACTATAATATAATCACATTATAGCAATGCAGGCTGCACCTTTATAAAACCCCATGGAAGTACTGCTTAAATATTAAGATGGTGGATGCGGGAGCCCCAATGTACTGCACTTAACACCACAAATAACACATTGACAAGTGAAAGTTTGTCAAGTATGCCACATATACTCAAAATGTGAGCCTTTGCATTTAACCCATCCCAGTTAGTAGTGAACGCACAGAGCTGGGTAGTAACGGATTACATGTTAGATTCCAAAAATCAAGTACTTGTAATAAGATTAAACTACATTTTAAAATACTCGTAATCAGACTACTGTTACTTTTTTATCGATTACATGATTTTTATTATTCATGTATATTACACATCTCCTATTTTTTACATTTTTTATAATAAAGTTACCTAACTTTTATATACATGATTGTACACAAACCGTTAACAAATCTCGTTCTCTGTAACAAGTACCGCCTCCATAACTCAAGTCGCTAATAGGACTGGCTTTGAATTTCTTGAGTCCCGCCTCTCTAAACCATGTCACTTTATGATTGGCTTTGTCTTTACTCGCTTTACTCGGAGTATGAAGCGCCAAAGCTCTATCAGCAAGACTATTTTAACTATTGTTCAAACAGCGATAGAGCCGCAGTGTTACAAAGGTTTAGAGCACCACAGTTGCAACCCGCTAGCCATGAGTCTCAAAAGGCAACTCTCATTTTATAAGTCCGACTCTTTAGCTATACAACTTCCCCCACTGCATTCTAAAAATGGCTGGGTTATTTTTGACCCATAATGGGTAAATATCGGACAGAAGACGTGCTGGGTTAAAAATGGACCCAATGCTGGGTTATTTTAACCCAACTGCTGGGTTATTATACCCTATGGTTGCATAACAACAACCCAACATTCAGGTCAATTTTTAACCCAGCACGTGTTCTGTCCAATATTTACCCGTCATGGGTCAAAAATAACCCAGACATTTTTAGAGTGTGACATCCTATTTAGTCAAACTTTATATTTAAAGTGTTTAACATACTTTCTTGTTTTTAAACACAAATATTTGGGAAAACATAGCATAAGTGTCATAAATCAGTTTTGTGTTTGCTGCTTTGTTATGGGACCCCCATAAGACTTTTCAGTTCGAGCACTTAGATGAATAGTGCAGATGACTAATAAAAACATTTTCCTTCCTGTCCACTTCCTATGAGGTGAAGCAATGTACACTTTTTCTGTTTTCTGTGCTCATAGTCATGTTTCTTTGAATTGATGTCAGATCTTTGTTATTTATTCTGAGCTATTGGATGAATATAAACTAGGAGTCAGAGATGCAAATGGTTGAGTTGAATCACATCAGCTGTGTGTGTATGTGTATCATTTTTGTTCTGTTGTTCATGTTTTTTTATAAAACAATGTTTTGTTTCTCACTCATGATCAGCAGCGTCTCAATGTTTTTCTTCTGCACTTCATTTCTCATTTTCTATCTCTCCACACATCCTTTTCACTATCACAGCCCTTTGTGATTCTCTAGACAGAATTAATTAAACAAAATGTATGGTGCAGTTGATATCAGGTTTCATTTTTGGTCAGAAATACATTCTCCATTCAAGCAGATAGGACTTCAGTCTTGTGTGACTGAAATAATTTCCCTGAGGCGTTGCAAACATGGCCAGCAAGTGGTGCGACTTCCTTAAAGGGACTTCGGTGTAACTTTTTTAACAAATAAAAAAATATACAGTATATTTTTTTATTATCTATTTCTGTGTTTGCGCTTGGATCGTATCATTATCTCTGATGAGGTAGGGGTAAAGTACTACTGTTTATATCAGACCACCATTAACTTTAAACTTAAACAAGATTGTCTGGTCAAGGAGGGATATTTACTGGGCTTAGTGTAATGGATGGGTGGGACAAAAAAGACAAAGTGTAGCCAAAATCAATTTATTATATATTCCACATGCTATAGATTATTGCTCGAGTAAAAAAGTAGAAAATTTTACAAAGTCAAAGCTACCAATCTCTATTAAACCACATCAATGCTCCAGTGACCTCCTGTGGTAAATGCGAGCATCAACAAGACAACATTTCAGTTTTGTTAGTTTGTCTCCATCTTATGGATAACGACAGAACTACACCGATGCGTTGCACTACAAATATTGAATAAACAGCTGTGCACATTTTGATCAATTAAGTTAAACCCATTATTATCATCCATAAAAGACTGTGCCTTACACAATTCTAGAAAATAAGCAGAATTTAAGTTAAAAGTCACACAGCAATATAATAAAATACATAAAATAAAGCAATAGTGCAAATAAAAATAGTTCCTCCATACAGTAGGTTGTTTGTTACCGCTAGGGTAACTTAGTAGAAGCAAGCAGACCTCTTCTTGTCTTTTATATGTTTTTTATTTAATGATAGTACAATTTTTGTTTTCAATTAAGTAAAAAAACAAAGTACAAACTCTAACACGCTATTCAAAGGTTCCTAAAAGATTGATCTGCTGACTCTGTAGCCATCTTTAAGAATCGGCTATAAACCCATCTCCTCCGCCAGCACCTCACTTATTTTTTTTTTTCTATTCTTCTAGCTTCATCTTTATCTTCTCTGTCATTATTAAACAAAACTTAGACTTGATAAGACTAGTTCTAGTGAACTTATGAATTGTTGTTCTTGTGTTGCTATAATTGCTTCTACAGTATTGTTTACCTCATTTGTAAGTCGCTTTAGACAAAGCGTCTGCTGAATAAGTAAGGAATTATTGACGACAGGCCATTGAGTTATAAGAAAATAATGCACACCCAAGGTGCAATGCCGTTACACTGCGGGTGTGCATTATTTTCAAATAATTCAAAGGACCGGAGTCAATTATTCCTCTTATACCACGGTTACCACAAACATTGCTCTGGTGTCTATTTTTAAGACATTTGACAAGTAAGGTGTGCGGTTATCAGAAATTAATGCATACCCACGGGACATTTCTCAGCCAATCAGAATACAGCATTCAACAGACCCGTGGTATAACTAAATGTAAATATTAAATAACTAAATGTAAGCTTCAGATTGTCAGACACTGAATAAACGGCGGTTGCATCCAGTTTTTGTCAGACTCATCAAAACTTCATCCTTTTATAGACTAGTGGCCAAGTCCAATCCCCTATGACATCACAGTCTTGTGAACCCCCTTCATGGATCCTATATAACCCTTATGAATTTCTTTGTTTTTTATATTCGTGTTCTCTCCGTCCTCTTCTTCGTGATCCTTTTTTTCCCGCAAGACATCATGCCTTATCTAATGGTAACTCACTCTTTGTTCCTTTGTCTATCTTTTACAATGCATTATAATTTTTTTAATATTATTATATGTTTTTTTTCTCTACTCTATTTCAATAAACTTTTAATACAATATGGTGTTATTGTCTTTTTTAAACATGCAATATTTAATTGATCATGTATAGATTTCTTACATACTTTTTAACTAAGATATAGTAGTCATTCCTAAACTTTTCAAACTCAGTGGTGAGAATACTTTTTGTGTATATAATACTTGGTGTACATAGTAGAAAAATAAAAAACTACTAGTTACTAGTGGTTCTCGAGGTTGTATAGGAAAATACACTTTACTAATGTTTCTAGGGGTTTCTAAGGGTTATATAGTAAGATCTCAGATTTTCTGTGGCAACTGTTCGTATCCTCCCTCTGCTTCTTCTTTAGGTTTTCCTGACCCATCTGAACTCAGAGTTTGGTACACCTGGGCTTTTACATTCTGAAGAGCCTCATTTCCCCCCTGATCCTGATCCTGACTCGATCCCTCGCCCGATCCCTCACCGGCCTTCAGCGTGTGGTAGACGCCTTTATCCTCTGCAGAGGTGTAAAAAGTACTCAAAAATGTTACTCAAGTGAAAGTACAAGTACTGAGTGTAAATTTTACTCAATTAAAAGTAAAAGTATCTGGCCAGAATTATACTTGAGTAAAAGTAAAAAGTACCACATTAAAATTGTACTTGAGTATTAAAAAAGTAAAAGTAACAGGAAAAATTTAAACTAGAGATTCTTGTTTAAGCTTTTAATCTCTAAAAACATGAAGTGAATGCACCACATACAGGTTTTTATCCTGCTTTACAACTGTTTGTATTTAATTGTATTTCATTATCAAAATATAAAACGACCTAATTTCAGTATGCAACATGCTACTCGAATTTAACTAAAGCAGAAGCTGATTTTCAAAATTGAGAATCAAGCATCTCACAGACAGCCAGTGCAGAAAGAGTTGTAATAGTTCTTGTTATTACTGTCAGTCCAAATCTGATTTTGGTGCATATTCGATTGGAACCCAATCACATTTAGAACGTGTGAACGGCTAAAAACCACATGAAATCTGTTTTTTTCTTTTCTGTTTCAAGCTATATCCAGAGGTGGTTTGAAATACTTTTCAAATCACATTTCCAGAAATACATTTAAGTCTGACCGCTCTGATCGTATTTTTGTAGCTTTTCGGTTACGTCATGCTGTTGCGTCACGTAAAATGTAAACACGATTGTTGTGCCAGTGTGACGTCATTGCCATAGAAACAGTGCAGATAATCCAGAAAACTGCAAAACCCAACAGGACGCACAGATCGGATCTTAACAGTTGTGATACACAATGTGAACAGTGAGTCTGTCCAGTCAGACATGCAACAAAATCAGTTTTGGACTGACAGCGTGAACAAGGTCTTAGTCTTGATAGAGAGGCTGCAAATAGCAGGGAATGTGAGCAGAGACTTCCTGGTGTCTGAAACTCAGGCCAGATATCCATCCAACTCTTTGCTGGCTTAATGTGTTGTCAGTTTCAAAGAAGCAAAAAAATCTTTATCCGAAGAGCCCACTCGCGAGTCTCTAGCCCTTTCTCGGGCCGAGATATGGTCAACCCTTCCCGGATTTTTCCTTGGCCTTAGCTCAGGTACCTTAAGTCCAGGGCGTTCGCCCTTCAGGCCCCTTATCCTACCCAAAGAGGGCCTTTACAACAAGCCACCCACGAGTCTCTAGCCCTTTCCCCGGCCGAGATACGGTGGTCCTTTCCCCGATTTTTTCCACGTCTGTAGCTCGGGCACCTTAAGTCCCCTCGGGTATAAGCGACCCAAAGGCATCCAAGCTACAGTCGTGGGAAAATCAGGGGAATGACTGCTGTATCTCATCCGGGTAAAGGGTTAGCGTCAGGGTTGGCTCGTTTGAAAGGCCCTCTCAGGTAGGATAAGGGACCCCAAGGGCGAATGCCTAGGACTTAAAGCGACCGAGCCACGGACGTTTGAAATTCAGGAGACCGTCGGCTACAGAAAGGGTTAGAGAGTCGGGGGTTGGCTCGTTGAAAAGGCCCACTCGGGTAAGATAAGGGACCCGAAGGGCGAACACCCTGGACTGAAGGTGCCTGAGCTACGGCCCTATGAATTTCAGGGAGTGGCACGCTGTTTCTCGGCCAAGGAAAATAAATAACTGGCCGTCAGCACAATTCAATTGGTTTGGTAAGAATAAGGGAAAATAGAATAAAGTGATCTCTAAAAAATAAGTACTTTTTGACTATAAATAAAATTGTAAGGAGTAAAAAGTACTTTTTTTTCTTAAAAAATGTAATGAAGTAAAAGTACTGATTTTAAATTGTACTCAAGTAAAGTAAAAATCCCCAAAAATAATACTTAAGTACAGTAATCAAGTAAAATTACTCAAGTACTTTACACCTCTGATCCTCTGTCTTCTTCAGTGCTTCATAACCTCCCTCACCCTCCTCCTTCACCTGGCCTGTGGCTTCATCCACCGTGTGGTAAATGCCTTTGAGAGCTAATTGTTCATAATATGCACCTGATTTGTCTTTCTTTGTCTCTTTGCCCTGTCTCAGTGAATGCATTCCTCTAATGCGCCTGCATTTCAACACCACCAGAATGATGATCACCAACACAAGAATAATCAGAATTGCTGCCAAAACAACTGCCACCATCCGTCCTCCCACTCCATCCAAGGGTCCTGTTGAAAGACAAAGAGTTAGGGGTTGCACTTCAAGAATAAAAATATAAATGAGAAGTGATTTGCATGCACAATAGAGAACTCACTGAGAATTGAAAGCATGCATTGCATTTTATCTGTTATGGAATCCACAGGCCAAAAGGAGTCAGATGTATATAAATCAGGTATTTATTAAAAAATGAGCATATGAAGCAGATTAGATAGTTATTGGAGATTCGAGGGGTATTGATGATGAACCTCACACATACACAATCAGCAGTTACAGATAACAGACGATAGACTGTTTAAGAGTCAGGTAGGTAGCACGACACACAATGAAATGTGATGTATGAAACGAGATCAAATGAATACTGAGAGGAGTATATATATAGTGCTGGCTGTGAATCTGTAACATTATCTGTATGGAGGACCACAAGAGTCATGCAAAATGTAATAAAGAACTTCAATATTTAATAACTACCTGGACAATAAAAATAGCAATTAATAGATTTGTTTAAAAATTCATTAATTAATCTATAAATAAATAGACAAAGTTACAAAAAAAAAATCATTATGTAACATTTTATTAGGCAATAAAAAATTAGATTATAAAAATAACATAGAAATGAAATATTAATCCATTAATAAATAATTAAAATTAATATAAAAATTTATAAAAACAACATAAAATACTCAATAAGTTCATCATTTTAAATTGCATTTATAAATTCTTAATTAAATAATGGAATTTCAAATTGTATTTCAAAAAGCGATTTAAAAAGAGAAATAAATAACTGGATTTATAAATTGAATTACAAATACAGGTTTAAATTAGGCATTTAAAAGGGCATTTCCGTTTGACTTTTCTGTTTTCATTTCCCCGTTGGTTCTCCTTATTCTTTTCGCTATTGGATTTGCTTTTCGTTTTAGCCTCTCTATTTAGCTTTTCCGTGACTGTTTGGGTCCTCATCTGAGATCTATAAATCTGCGCATGATGTACAATCAGAGCCAATCAGCGAGCTTGTTACATCCTCCTGGCCATAGCTAATTTGCATTTCTCATTTGACCATTTGCAAGGACCCAAAGAGTCACGGAAAAGCTAAATAGAGAGGCTAAATTGAAAAGCAAATCCAATAGCGAAAAGAATAAGGAGAATCATTGGGAAAATGAAAACAGAAAAGTTAAACGGAAATGCCCTTTTAAATGCCTAATTTAAACCTGTATTTGTAATTCAATTTATAAATCCAGTTATTTATTTCTCTTTTTAAATCGCTTTTTGAAATACATTTTGAAATTCCATTATTTAATTAAGAATTTATAAATGCAATTTAAAATGATGAACTTATTGAGTATTTTATGTTGTTTTTATAAATTGTTATATTAATTTGAACTATTTATTAATGGATTAATATTTCATTTCTACGTTATTTTTATAATCTCACTTTTTATTGCCTAATAAAATGTTACATAATGATTTTTTTTATAACTTTGTCTATTTATTTATAGAATAATTAATGAATTTTTAAACAAATCTATTAATTGCTATTTTTATTGTCCAGATAGTTATTAAATATTGAAGTTCTTTATTACATTTTGCATGACTCTTGTGGTCCTCCATAGATGACATCTGTTACCCAATAACCAATATATATATGTGTGTGTGTGTGTGTGTGTGTGTGTGTGTGTGTGTGTGTGTGTGTGTGTGTGCGTGCGTGCGTGCGTGCGCGTGTGTGTGTGTGTGTGTGTGTGTGTGTGTGTGTGTGTGTGTATATGTATATGTAATATATGCATATGTTTAAATCTTTCTTGAGCTGGAAAAGCCAACATTTAGCAATAATTAGAACTACTTCTCGATAGTAGAAACTGTACTATTTTCAGCAACAGCAGTCTGCTTTTCCTCAGAAATTCTGTTGACATATAGTAAGCTTTGAGTCGATTTACATGACACACACGACTTTTACTCCTCCGGTCTGGTGTAGCAACAACATAATTAGTTTCATTCAACTTTCTCACAATTGAATATGGGCCAGCAAATCTAGCATGTAAAATGGACCCAGGGACTGGTAGCAAAACCAACACTTGATCTCCTTGAGAAAAAGTTCTTTCAAAACATGAGAGAAAAGAAGGTACCTTACAAGATTCAGCACTCAACAGACCACATTTTGCAAACACAAATCCCAATGGACGAGTAAAGCAAAAGCTTTAAAAAGCGATCCCCCACTTGTTAAACGGGGGGGGGGGGGGGTTGTCGAGTTTCCACATAAACAATGCACAAACAAAGACAAACTAACCCTCCACTTGGAAAATGAGGGGAAAAAAAACGGACGAGCCCCCACTTGTTACATATCTCCTTTATATGTCTAGGAGAAATAAGGGAGGTAATGTAACAAGTGGGGGCTCGTCCGTTCTTTTTTCCCTCATTTTCCAAGTGGAGGGTTAGTTTGTCTTTTTTGTCTTGATCCTTAATGTGCATCTTCTTCTCAGCATATCAAATCAACTTCAAGACTTTTTTCTGAACATTAATATAAATGTGTGTTTGTTTGTGTAGATGTGCGAACCTGGGAAGACGTGAGGAGTGCTGAATCGTGAAAATCCATCCTGACAGGCTACTCGACAGATGTATGATCCCCTATCTGTAGGATCAATGTCCTGTTCAGTCTCTTTTTGTAGTTTTGTGCGTGTACCCGAGTTATCAGTGTAATACCATTCGTATGTCTCACAGACTGATTCACACTGTTCACAGGAACACTGCAGAGATCCCTGATCGTCTATAACTAACACAGCAACTGGAGGTCCACCTTCAAACAAACACACATCTCAGTTCATCACCTTTAATTAAAGGTATGACGGTATACAATCATATACCATAATATTGACGTTGTACCAGTGTTTTCTACTATATTTTAATGAGTTTTTATTAGATGGTAAATAAAACACTACTATTATCATTAAAACATTAACACAGAAAGTCTGTCTGTATGACACAAGCGGCTGTGCTGTACATTACAGTGTCATTTTATTATCAGTTATTCCACTATATGGATTTTCTATCAGGTTTTGACAGAGTACTCACCTATAACTTTTAATTCTTGTGGATCAGACTCATGTTTGTGTGTGGCTGCCGCTGAAGAAATGTGACTGTATTTGTAGGTGGCGATACATTTGTATTCACCATTATTTGACTCTGTGGCATTGGTGATTTTATACTCCTCACTTTTTACTATCTCTTTACTATTTACGATTTTGTTATCCTTATAGAAATCGGCATGTGTCACTTCGGCTCCGCCCCACACAGCACACCTGAGAGTAATGGTTTCATCCTTAAACACAGGTGCAACTGGAGGTTCCAACATTACCAAACGCTCTATAGGAGACAGAGACACATGATGCACAGTATGGTAATGAACAATACAGTTTAATATTTCAGAAAGTAAATATTGCTGTTATGTTTTATAACTCTTCAAGTTAATGACGTTGACATACATTAACAACACAGACTTGCCTGTCATCTTCAGTGTAAGTGCATTGCTCCTGTGTTTAGTTTGACTCTTCATGCACCAGAATGTTGCTCTTTGTGTATCTTGTAAGTCTGCATACACAGTGCCCATGTTCATTGTCTTGTTTTTAGTCACTTCAAGTTTGTAGCCAACATTATTCCTGAATGCAGAACACTTCCACTTGTCCAAATCCTCATCCACCTGCAGTGTCAGGATCCTCGCTTCACCTTTAGTGATCACAGCGCCCCCTATGGGCAGAGATAACTGGGCGTGCGGCTCCAACACTGTGTGTGTGTGTGTGTGTGTGTGTGTGTGTGTGTGTGTGTGTGTGAGAGAGAGAGAGAGAGAGAGAGAGAGAGAGAGAGAGAGAGAGAGAGAGAGAGAGAGAGAGAGATCATGAAGCACAGTAGGAGAAAAATAAGACAACTCTGTAATATTGGAGAATGAAGTTACCCAGTACTGTGAGTATAAATGCTTCGCTTTTCTCTCCGTTCTTTTCGCATGTGTAATTCCCATTGTTTTTTGGTGTTACCATCATTAGAACCATTAAGGAATTCTTATTTGATTGCTCTACATCATTGATTTTCCATGTTATCGGCTTAGAAGTGCCCTTACATTTGAAAGTGATGTCATCTCCAACATAAACTAAAGGATACCTCTGGAGAATGAAGACTAAGAGAAAATAAAAGAGAAAACATTTTTTTAAAGACACAGACGCCGCCTGTATCCCTAAATATTTATGTGTTTATATGAAACATCTTAGTAATACTTTACAATAAAGCTCCAATTGTTATCATTAGCTCAGTGGTAAAGCATTGTGTTAACTTCCCAAAAGGTCATTGGTGTTCGATCCCAGGGAGCACACATACTGATAAATCAAATTGGTACACTTTATGATAAGTTTGTATTTGTTAAGATTAGTAAATGCATTAGTATTGGAATCATGAACTAGCAATGAACAATATAGTTTAATCATCTCCACTATCCAACCATGCCGCTGCCATTTAGTGTGAGAGACAACGAAAGAGAAAGAATTAAAAAAGGCCAATTCACACTGGTCCAACATCAACCAACTCCAACCAGTCTTATTTACTTTGGTCCAACAACTGCCAAAAGGGGTTTCATACTGACCCAACAAACACCAATAGATGCAAAATGTAGCTCTACAAAGAGAAATATTAAAGAGCTAAGATCTGCTTGACAGTAATCAGAATTAAAAATGTACAAACTACGAACACATAGGAAAAGGCGTTTGCATTTACCTGTGGGCTTTCCGATGTTTTCTCTTATGAGAGCCAACAGCACTGTGAAATAAAGAGAAATCTGATTTACACGTTGTTCTAAACATGTATAAGTATTTTTATTTTGATGAACACAAAATGGGCCCTATCTTGCACCCAGCGCAATTGACTTTGTCAGTGACGCATGTATCATTCGTATTTTGACGAATTTTCACAGCGGGGTTTTTCCCTCCACAGATGCACGTCAGCAAACTAGGGAATGAACTTGCGCTCCCTGGGCGGTTCAGCGCAAAAAGGAGGCGTGTTGCGGCGCAAACCATCTCTTATGCTATTTTGCAGTTTCAAAAAACAATTGCGCTACTAACCAAAAAAAAATAGTCTAAAGTCAGTGGCGCGTTGCGCGTGGTTCATTATGCTATTTTAAGGGCGCATGCTTGACCATAATGTATAGCGTGCACAACGCGCATACACTTTGCTTATCTAATCTACACAGATGCAACAGTTATTTTTGCAAATCATAAATTGTTACACTTAAAAATATTAATACACGAGATAAGGGGAATCATAGTGGTGAGCATTGTGGTGATAGTTTTTATTTATTCTCATGCAAATAACGATTAAAATATTTTCATAACTTTGTTGTGTGGCTGTATTACGTTTATTTTATGTAAATAATAGTTAAAATGTTTTCATAAGAAACCTTAATGTATATGAACTTGATTTGTAAGAGTACTTTGGGGTTGGACCTTGCTTGCGTTTCTTGGGTCCGATTTCAAAGCCCCCAAACCCTTTCAGCGGTGAGGGTGGACGCAGCGATGTCCTCTGCTGGCGTCAAGTCCTGAGGCAGATCCACCTCCCGTTACACGGCGTGCCCGATTTATGCTGGCAAGCGTGGGATTCCCCCGTACAAGGACGTCGGTCTCCTCGGCTGTGAACCGCTCCTGGCGTGCGCCTGGTAAATCCGTCATAATAATAGCAACCCGCCATGGAACTTGCGCCCTTGCGTTTAAAGGGAATGTTGGCTAGCGTTCTGATTGGTTTATTTGACGTTACGCCCAAACCACACCTATGAATAATGAACCTACTTCAGACCAACCCCTTATTGATTTGCGCCCGGCGCAAGAGTTATTTCTCACGCCGGGAAAATAGCAACAGCGCCCAAGATCCGCCCACAAACTCACTTGCGCGTTGCGCTTCGCACTTGCGTTTCAGATCGTTAAAATAGAGCCCAATAAGTTACTTTGATAAATGATGGTAAGCACACAAATGCCGTAACCATTGACATCCATAGTAGGAAAACAAATAATATGGAAGTATTGTGATGATCAGTGGCGGCTCGTGACTGCTCATCCAAGGGGCCCTAATTCAAAATAAGTGTTCAGAGTGTCGTTTGTATGGTTACTTTTTCCAAAATATGTGTCCTGTGTGTTGAGAGATCTTGTGTGCATCACGTGTTTTGTCAAAATAAGTGCCTGCTGCACATGCGTCAAAACCGTTTATGATAAAAGAGACGCTCACGTTCAAGACACTCTATTTTTATTATTTATTTCATAGCAACTCCTCACCAGTCAAGAGACTTTTAATGAATCATAAATTAGGGATGCACCGATAGGATTTTTTTTGGGCCGATACTGATTTAAACAGACAACTTCTGGCCGATACCGATGCCGATATTAAACACTTGTATACAATACTATACAGTTGGTCTATTAGCTAGTTTATTTCTGCATCATTTTTTACTGAACATGGATTGGATCTAATTAACATTCAACTGACCAACATAATAAGAGAGGTACAAATTAAGCTAAAACAAATATAATAAGACAGCATGACAACCTTCAAAAGTGGTTTTTGCTATTCAGCATTTATTTTATTAACAACATTAACTCATTTTTTTTTTTTTTTTACATATAATGGATTTCTTTATCCAGTTAATTAATAAACAATCGGTATCGGCCTTTCTCGTGCTATTGCCGATATGCCGATGGTTTCAAATTCATCAAAAATCGGCCGATAAATATCGGCGGCCGATACATCGGTGCATCACTATCATAAATTCAAGTTTATTAAACTTTTTTAAAGTCATTTTTACAGAGTAAATAAAGTTGAACATAACTACAATCCCTAGAAGTTTTATATTAAAGAAATCAGATGACCTGTTGATTGTTTTACCTGACAGTGACAGAAATGCCTTCATGTCAGAGCAGATACAGAGGTCTGTCTGTCTGTCAGAAAGAGAAATAAATAACACAAAGTCAGCACAGAAATAGCTAATAATCCACACTATTATCAAATAAGTTATTTGGAAAATGGTTACTTTAGTAAATAAATAATAATTTTATTCTTTAATAATGATTTAGTAAATAATAATAATAAAATACCAACCCAAAGATGCAAAACTTCTATGCACTCCCCAAAACCCAAGACCCCCCACTCACAACACCATCCCGGTGGGAAATCTCAGTCAAGCTAAACTCAAAAGTTGGCAGTCTGCTAATAAAAACATTTTCTTTCCTGTCCACTTCCTTTAAAGTGAATCAATGTACAATTGTTTTCTCTTCCCATAGTCATGTTTCTGTCAATTGATGTCACCTATTGTGAGCTATTGGAAGACTTAAAATAGATGTAAATAGCTTGTGGGTCATTTTAACCTCTTTTATTATTGTTAGCGTGGTGGTGGGGGGTGTCCTCAGTTAGGAGGTGAAGAGAGCATAGTGATGCCTTTTTGTAAATCGGAAGTAGTATTATTATATTAATAAAATGTATATACATATTTCACTCTCAAATACAGTCTAAATCTTAAGTCAAAATAATAAATAAAACAATTAAGAACACAATAATGGTGGCCAAATGTTATTGTAGGATTGGCTAACAATTTGTATGAAAACAGACTGTACTTTTTCATTATATGAATTATATTATTTACTTTATTTACTGACTGAAATAAATCATACATCACTTCTTTAATTTCTGATCTGAAAATAAAAAGTTGTTATGCTTTGAAACATAAGGGTGAGTAAATAATGGCATGATGTTTATTTTGGGGTAAGAGTCCTGTATCATGTCTAAAGAAATTGCACTTTATTTTTAATCATCTCTTATCTTTCTTTGACCCCTTAAGTCATTCTAACTCCTTCTCCACATCTTTGCTCTCCCTGTACTGCAGTATTAAAAAAAAAAACATTGTATCCAACTATAAAAAGCAGAGAAAAAGGCAAAATATAGCCCTCGTATTCCAAAATGTGTCGTTTACTAAAAACATCATTGCTTCAGTTTATAAAGCATCTTGAATTATAAAAGAGGTATCTAACATTACCTGATTTAAGACGACAAATGTTCTTCTATTTTGCAGACATTAATGCACTGATGCAGCCTAGAAAACAAATCAAAACATAAGAGAACTTCTATGATCTTCTATGATAGAAATTTCATTGGGCGGGTTCAAAATATTTCCCCTTGGAAGTCTTTCAGGAAAGGGGGCGTCAAATAGGACAAAGAGTAAATCATGTTGTTTATCACAGAGAACAGCATTTCAAGGCATGAAGGCACATCTGAATCCAATGTTAGGTTTACTTCTTGTTTCCTAAGATACCTACATTATCCTGTCCCACATTCTATGCATGGGCGTGCACTGAGAATCTGATTGGTCGAGATTTAAAAAATAAAATGGTGGCCAAGACCTACCCAGTCTCACAAAATTATGTACCTATAGTCACGCTTTCCGCATTTTTTCGTGATCGTATCACAAATGTCTGTTTATGTGCCATTGTCACGGATTGGTTACTCAACTGCTTTTCCTATTTTCAAACCTATTTATTTTTTCTAAATTTTAAACCATTGTCGCCTGGCGTTAGGGTTAGAGTTGGGTTTGGGTAAAGATGTCATTTTATGTAAATCTAACCCTAAACTGAAGCGAAAATGGTAAGAAAATAGGACAAAACAGTTGAGTAACCAATACTGGGTTCATGCCTCCAAAGTCATTGCCTCGTTTTGAAACAAGTCAGCTTATAAGCTTTCGGACATAGTCTTTAAGTTTGCTATTTTGGTGACGTGGAGCACAGTCACTCGCGCTCTTCTGACGCACTAGAGCAGCAAAACGAGTTAAACGACTCAAACTGCTTTATTTTTATCATCAAAATATCCAGCATTTTCATTTCTTTTTTCGAAAGTTTTTTTTTTTAAATAAACTTATACTCCTGAAATATATTTGGATAGTTTAAAAGAGGTGCTAGTTAAGGGAAGCTATAATATATGACTGACAGGGGAGTATGGCAAGCCGTTTTAACTTTTATTCGTTGAGTTCTTGAAATCAACAATTCAATTTTCACTAGTAAAAATTTTTATTCTTGATATCAGATTTTACATTTCTACTAGTATCAATGGCAATTCTTGATATCAACAATTACATTCCCACTAGTAACAATGTTAATTCTTGATATCAGCAATTTAATTCTTGATATCAACAATTCAATTCTTGATATCTGTAATTGTATTTTCACTATTGAAATTTCACCATAGGCTGCCATTCAAATTCAATTGTTGATATCAAGAATTACATTTTCACTAGTAACAATGTTAATTCTTGATAGCAACAATTACATTTCCACTAGTAACAATGTTAATTCTTGATATCAACAATTACATTTCCACTAGTAACAATGTTAATTCTTGATATCAGCAATTAAGTTATTGATATCTGTAATTGTATTTTCACTATTGAAATGTCACCATAGGCTGCCATTCAAATTCAATTGTTGATATCAAGAATTACATTTTCACTAGTAACAATGTTAATTCTTGATAGCAACAATTCTTGATATCAACAATTGAATTTGAATGGCTGCCTATGGTGACATTTCAATAGTGAAAATACAATTACAGATATCAATAACTTAATTGCTGATATCAAGAATTAACATTGTTACTAGTGGAAATGTAATTGTTGATATCAAGAAATGCCATTGATACTAGTAGAAATGTAATATCCGATATCAAAAATTTTAATTTTAACTAGTGAAAATTGAATTGTTGATATCAAGAACACAACGAATAAAAGTTAAAACGGCTTTCCATAGGGGAGCTGAATCAAATCATCTGAATCTTTGAGATATTTTGCACATGTCAAAAAATCAATTACTTTGTAGATACGTATTTGCAACATTTAGTTTTATAAGTAAAATACAATTCAAATATTTCCTTTCATTTCCATCTTTCTATGTTTAAAAATAAAACTAAATAGGATGATTAAGGGGAGCATCCCTAAAAAGGCTCTAGAACCGCCCCTTATTAGTATTATGTTACAGCCTTGGTCTTCGTTACGTTTTTAGAAAAACACAGAATTGTCCAGAATAGTTTTATAAAGTTTTCCTTTTTTGCTCTGCAGAAGTAATTCATACTTGTTTAAAATGACATGAGGGAGTAAATAATGACTGAATCTTGTAATATGGCAGAATTTCACTTCTCTGAGCACTGTATGATATCACAATTTATATTCAGTTGATCTGATGAGATTTATCTGACAGTTTCATCTTGACTTTCTTCTCAATTTCTAGCACAGTGCTTGACCTCAAACCTTAAACCATGTGATTCTGACACCACAGCCATTCTCTGATTCAGCCCTGCACGTTGCATGAATACACACAGTCAGGCTAATTTCTCCTCTCATTTATCTGACTATGACCCACTTATGTTACCAAGTGTGTGTGTGTGTGCGTGTGTGTGTGTGTGTCAGAGTACGCAATTAACCAAGGGAAAGATATGTACACATGTACAGTATACACACACATGCATACACAAGCACTATACTGTATATTTATCATCATATATATGATG
Source organism: Paramisgurnus dabryanus (assembly GCF_030506205.2). Lineage (NCBI taxonomy): Eukaryota > Metazoa > Chordata > Actinopteri > Cypriniformes > Cobitidae > Paramisgurnus > Paramisgurnus dabryanus. The sequence goes on along the minus strand of NC_133358.1, from coordinate 30,305,759 downwards.
ATTTCTACAAAGCCACAGAAGATACAGAATCAAAGCTTTATATGTTAGCCAGTTTGATCTCCTCTTAACTCTCTTTTTCACACTCTCTCTCTCTCTCTCTCTCTCTCTCTCTCTCTCTCTCTCTCTCTCTCTCTCTCTCTCTCTCTCTCTCTCTCTGTGTGTATGTGTGTGTGAGAGAGAAAGGAGAGAGAGAGAGAGAGAGAGAGAGAGGAGGAGAGTTAGAGAGCATGACATAGGGAGAGATCAGACCCAGAGATTGTTCCAGTGTGGATGGTGGTCGGACACTACGCTGAATCTGTTGGGGAAAATCCATCGCTCTTCACATTTTTTGGTCTCTGTGGACTCTCTGGATCTCTGCAGCTGAATGCATTACTGAAGCAGAGAGACGATCAGGTATTTGTGATGTATTCTCATATGCATTGCGCTCAGGTGATGATAACCAGAGTAAGAAGTACTGGAGAAACTGACCGGATGTTTCACAGCACGGGGACTTTGGGAAGTGTGGGTGCTTTGCTTTGGATATGTTGTGTGCAGGATTGTTTAACTCATCTGTGTATTGCAGTTATCACTGTAAGTTGCATATGCAGCTGTTTCAGCTTAAGTAAATGAGTTTGTGTGTGCGTGCATGTGTGTGTGTGAGAGAGAGAATTTGCTCTCAATTACACTTTTAGAGAGCGAGTGGGTGGAGTGTATGTGCTGTTTTTGGTGATGTCCTGCTGAGAGCAAAGGTAGGTCAGTGAAAATCATTATACACACAAACATTTATTTAGAAAATACAAGCACATCTGTGCTGTCTGATCTATAAAGACCCTCATAACTCCATGCTGTAACCAAGAAAAAGTTGGGCACACTTTGTAAGATATACACCCTTGTAATGATATGCATGACGGGTGCTATAGATGCTGTATGTTTGTTATTTGTGTGCACTGTTGATTTGACGTAGACAGCATCAGTCATCGCATGATGTCATCAAGGTTTCTCCAGCATCATCCGGGTTTCTCATCACTGTAAGGTACATCTGACCCTCAGCATGCTGTTTAAAGAGGTCAATGCTGTGGTTCCCTCTTTGTTTGGTGTATCCTGTAGAGTCCCTGCTCATTATTTAGGGCTTAAGTTAATCCTGGCTCAACGTGTTGTATATTTCACAGTGTTCATACTTCACACTTGGTTAGTAATCAGGTTTGGTCAGGTTTTGAGATTTTCTCCCTGTTTATATTTGCATAACTGATTCTTAATCCATGTAAATCTGCAATTCAATTATGCTAAAACTAAACACAGCATATGGACACTTGTACAAAACCACATGCATATTTAATAATGCATTGCGACAGCATGGCATTGACATTTAGGTAGCACTTTATTTTACAGTACGTGTACTTACAGTGTACATATATGGTAAATAAGTTGTACTTACCGACAAATGTGTGGTACTTACTTTTAGGTATCTACATGGTAAGTAATTGGTATCATTACTGTACTTACCAGTAGTACATACTTGGTAGTTAAAATGTAACTCTAGATAAGTACTGGGTAATAACATATACATACGTATAGTGTAGGTATACTGTAACTAACTAGAAACACTACTGTACTTACAAATGAATGTACAATATAAGTATTTAGTATTTACATGCAAGTTAGGGTAAATGACAGGTATTTAAAGTGTACATATATGATAACTAATATCAAACACTACTGTACTTACAAATTGTATATACATGATAAGTGTATGGTACCTGTAGGTCATAAATAAATGACCGGCACATATGGTGTATGTATACTGTAACTAACAAGAAACACTACTGTACTTACAAATAGTATATACATGATAAGTGTGTTGTACCTGTAGGCCAGTGTAAGTTAATGAAAGGCATATATGGTGTATGTATGTATACTGTAACTAACTAGAAACACTACTGTACTTACAAATTGTATATACATGATAAGTGTGTTGTACCTGCAGGTAAATGTAAGTTATACTTATACCATACCTATATGATAAGAACAAACATTACTGATGTGCCATTTTGGTACTCAGTATCTTTGTCCTTTAAACCAAGCATTAAATAACCGTATGCATTAACTACTGGGTACATTCACTAGTACATCCATGGTAACTACATGGAAACAGGACTGTAAAATAAAGTGTTGCTTTTTACACAGTTATTATATAGGACCTACCACCTAAGATATAGCATCATATACATGTCACTGTGAAGCAAATCCAACCATTGACTATAATACGTATTAACTACTGGGTACATTCACTAGTACGTCCATGGTAACTACATGGAAACAGGACTGTAAAATAAAGTGTTGCTTTTTACACAGTTATTATATAGGACCTACCACCTAAGATATAGCATCATATACATGTCACTGTGAAGCAAATCCAACCATTGACTATCATACGTATTAACTACTGGGTACATTCACTAGTACGTCCATGGTAACTACATGGAAACAGGACTGTAAAATAAAGTGTTGCTTTTTACACAGTTATTACATAAGACCTACCACCTAAGATATAGCATCATATACATGTCACTGTGAAGCAAATCCAACCATTGACTATAATACGTATTAACTACTGGGTACATTCACTAGTACGTCCATGGTAACTACATGGAAACAGGACTGTAAAATAAAGTGTTGCTTTTTACACAGTTATTACATAAGACCTACCACCTAAGATATAGCATCATATACATGTCACTGTGAAGCAAACCCAACCATTGACTATAATACGTATTAACTACTGGGTACATTCACTAGTACATCCATGGTAACTACATGGAAACAGGACTGTAAAATAAAGTGTTGCTTTTTACACAGTTATTACATAAGACCTACCACCTAAGATATAGCATCATATACATGTCACTGTGAAGCAAATCCAACCATTGACTATAATACGTATTAACTACTGGGTACATTCACTAGTACGTCCATGGTAACTACATGGAAACAGGACTGTAAAATAAAGTGTTGCTTTTTACACAGTTATTACATAAGACCTACCACCTAAGATATAGCATCATATACATGTCACTGTGAAGCAAACCCAACCATTGACTATCATACGTATTAACTACTGGGTACATTCACTAGTACATCCATGGTACCTGCATGGATGCAGGACTGTAAAATAAAGTGTTGCTTTTTACACAGTTATTACATAAGACCTACCACCTAAGATATAGCATCATATACATGTCACTGTGAAGCAAACCCAACCATTGACTATAATACGTATTAACTACTGGGTACATTCACTAGTACATCCATGGTAACTACATGGAAACAGGACTGTAAAATAAAGTGTTGCTTTTTACACAGTTATTACATAAGACCTACCACCTAAGATATAGCATCATATACATGTCACTGTGAAGCAAATCCAACCATTGACTATAATACGTATTAACTACTGGGTACATTCACTAGTACGTCCATGGTAACTACATGGAAACAGGACTGTAAAATAAAGTGTTGCTTTTTACACAGTTATTACATAAGACCTACCACCTAAGATATAGCATCATATACATGTCACTGTGAAGCAAACCCAACCATTGACTATCATACGTATTAACTACTGGGTACATTCACTAGTACATCCATGGTACCTGCATGGATGCAGGACTGTAAAATAAAGTGTTGCTTTTTACACAGTTATTACATAAGACCTACCACCTAAGATATAGCATCATATACATGTCACTGTGAAGCAAACCCAACCATTGACTATAATACGTATTAACTACTGGGTACATTCACTAGTACGTCCATGGTAACTACATGGAAACAGGACTGTAAAATAAAGTGTTGCTTTTTACACAGTTATTACATAAGACCTACCACCTAAGATATAGCATCATATACATGTCACTGTGAAGCAAACCCAACCATTGACTATCATACGTATTAACTACTGGGTACATTCACTAGTACGTCCATGGTAACTACATGGAAACAGGACTGTAAAATAAAGTGTTGCTTTTTACACAGTTATTACATAAGACCTACCACCTAAGATATAGCATCATATACATGTCACTGTGAAGCAAACCCAACCATTGACTATCATACGTATTAACTACTGGGTACATTCACTAGTACGTCCATGGTAACTACATGGAAACAGGACTGTAAAATAAAGTGTTGCTTTTTACACAGTTATTACATAAGACCTACCACCTAAGATATAGCATCATATACATGTCACTGTGAAGCAAACCCAACCATTGACTATCATACGTATTAACTACTGGGTACATTCACTAGTACGTCCATGGTAACTACATGGAAACAGGACTGTAAAATAAAGTGTTGCTTTTTACACAGTTATTACATAAGACCTACCACCTAAGATATAGCATCATATACATGTCACTGTGAAGCAAACCCAACCATTGACTATCATACGTATTAACTACTGGGTACATTCACTAGTACATCCATGGTAACTACATGGAAACAGGACTGTAAAATAAAGTGTTGCTTTTTACACAGTTATTATATAGGACCTACCACCTAAGATATAGCATCATATACATGTCACTGTGAGGCAAACCCAACCATTGACTATCATACGTATTAACTACTGGGTACATTCACTAGTACATCCATGGTACCTGCATGGATGCAGGACTGTAAAATAAAGTGTTGCTTTTTACACAGTTATTACATAAGACCTACCACCTAAGATATAGCATCATATACATGTCACTGTGAAGCAAATCCAACCATTGACTATCATACGTATTAACTGCTGGGTACATTCACTAGTACGTCCATGGTACCTGCATGGAAACAGGACTGTAAAATAAAGTGTTGCTTTTTACACAGTTATTACATAGGACCTACCACCTAAGATATAGCATCATATACATGTCACTGTGAAGCAAATCCAACCATTGACTATCATACGTATTAACTACTGGGTACATTCACTAGTACATCCATGGTAACTACATGGAAACAGGACTGTAAAATAAAGTGTTGCTTTTTACACAGTTATTATATAGGACCTACCACCTAAGATATAGCATCATATACATGTCACTGTGAAGCAAACCCAACCATTGACTATCATACGTATTAACTACTGGGTACATTCACTAGTACATCCATGGTAACTACATGGAAACAGGACTGTAAAATAAAGTTTTGCTTTTTACACAGTTATTATATAGGACCTACCACCTAAGATATAGCATCATATACATGTCACTGTGAGGCAAACCCAACCATTGACTATAATACGCATTAACTACTGGGTACATTCACTAGTACATCCATGGTACCTGCATGGATACAGGACTGTAAAATAAAGTGTTGCTTTTTACACAGTTATTATATAGGACCTACCACCTAAGATATAGCATCATATACATGTCACTGTGAAGCAAATCCAACCATTGACTATCATACGTATTAACTACTGGGTACATTCACTAGTACGTCCATGGTAACTACATGGAAACAGGACTGTAAAATAAAGTGTTGCTTTTTACACAGTTATTATATAGGACCTACCACCTAAGATATAGCATCGACCATTGTACAGTAGGTTTCTAGTTAGTTACAGTATACATACATACACCATATATGCCTTTCATTAACTTACACTGGCCTACAGGTACAACACACTTATCATGTATATACTATTTGTAAGTACAGTAGTGTTTCTTGTTAGTTACAGTATACATACTGTACACCATATGTGCCGGTCATTTATTTATGACCTACAGGTACCATACACTTATCATGTATATACAATTTGTAAGTACAGTAGTGTTTGATATTAGTTATCATATATGTACACTTTAAATACCTGTCATTTACCCTAACTTGCATGTAAATACTAAATACTTATATTGTACATTCATTTGTAAGTACAGTAGTGTTTCTAGTTAGTTACAGTATACCTACACTATACGTATGTATATGTTATTACCCAGTACTTATCTAGAGTTACATTTTAACTACCAAGTATGTACTACTGGTAAGTACAGTAATGATACCAATTACTTACCATGTAGATACCTAAAAGTAAGTACCACACATTTGTCGGTAAGTACAACTTATTTACCATATATGTACACTGTAAGTACACGTACTGTAAAATAAAGTGCTACCGACATTTATAATAGGTTATCTGTTTCTAATCTGTTTATGTGTGTTTTTGGACTTCGTACTAACCATCTTTCCAAATTGTAAGTGTGAAACTTAAACGTGAACACAGAAGTGTGAAAAACAATGATGCCATAGAAGAACTTGGTTCCTTATTCAGTCAAAGGTCCTTAAAGGTGCAGTGTGTAAATTTTAGCGGCATCTATCAGTGAAATTGTGAATTGCAACCAACGGCTCCGTCCACAGCTCACCCCCCCCCCCTCTGAAACGCATAGAGAAGCTACAGTAGCTGCCACAGGTAAATCATGTCATTGTCTGACAGTAGCAAAATGCGCTGGTTAGAGCAGTTTGTCCGTTTAGGGCTACTGTAGAAACATGGCGATGCAAAATGGCGACTTCCATGTAAGGGGACCTACGGCTCATTCTAAGATAATAAAAACATAACAGTTCATTTTGAAAAGTCTTTATACGCCACTGATAATATAGTTATGTAGATTACATTGCATTTCTGACAAGAGGTCTTCCTAAAAGTAACACAGTGCACCTTTAAATGAACCATTTCTTTAATATGTTTTAAAAAACAATGAACCATTTTTTTAAAACAAAGAAAGGTTATTCGCATGTTAAAGGTTCTTTATGGAGCCATTTACTGTAGCAAAAAATGTTTTTTTCTATGGCATCATTTATGACCTTTACTCATACAGTATATACAGCAGAAGAGTTTAGCAGGAACATTTAGAGAAATGTTGGTTTGTTACTGGTCAAGGTGACAGTGGTCCCTCTTCAGTTTATTTATTAGTAGCTATATATAGTATAGTTGACTGCAGAAGATCTATTGTATCTGTTTCACATGTGCTATGATTTATGTAGGACGACACAATGTGATCGTTTCTGCAGCATTGATCTGTATCTTACTGCTCGTGTTTATAGATATTAGGAAACATATCAGAAGTGTTTGTGTATGATGAATCTTGAGTCTGTGGAGATCCAGAAGATGATGGTGATTGGTGATCATAGTTCTGTAACGTCACAAAGGTGGTGGTGTTCCTGAGGTCTCTTTTTTTGGATGGGGGTTTAAATGTTAGCTGAAGCAGTTTAGGTGTTTTTAGTATAGTGTAGCTAAGTGTTGTGTTGAAACTAAATGTTTTCTTCTGCATGTTAGATAAAGTGATTTACTGCAGCATTTATACTCTTGCTTTTGCTATGGTTTAAACTTTATTGTATACAGTAGGATAGTGATGTCTTCAGGCTTATTTTAACAAATCTAATAGTTTCAAACCACTGATAAAAACTTCTCTTTCAAATATATATAACAATAACACTGTGGTTTAACAGCTCGTTAATTTTTTTTTTTTTAAATCTATAGTATCTTTGATTTAGGACATAAATAACTCAGAACTGTCATTTTACTTACTGCATCTTTAGATCGAATATAGTCCGGCTATGAGTAACCCACTTATGATGTATGATACGCAATCATGTAACCAAAGTCATCAGTGATTACATGCTGTTTGCTTTCTTTTATTAATTTAATTACTTTATTTTTGGCCAATGGTTAGATGTCTATTAATGTACATTTTCCCTGGCCTAGCTGTCTGAGCTGTGTTTGGACCTCTATTAGACCTCTTTAAAATGGAAAATTATTTGCTATGAACCAACATCAGTCAAAACTGAAAACTTTCCATTACAACTATAATCAATACTAATAGTCTGTATCTCCAGGAGTATTGTAGTACGAGTCAATACGTGACACTGGACCACAAAACCATACCAAGGGTCAAAAGGAGATTTATACATAAACAGAAAGGTGAATATGGTGTATGTATGGTTGATGTATGGTTTGTTAGGATACCATATATTTGGTCAATATACAACAATTTGGACATTTAAATCTGAGTGTGCAAAAAATCTAAATATTGAGAAAATTGCCTTTAAAATTGTCAAAATGAAGTCCTTCACACATATTACTAATGATTAACACGTTTTTGGTATATTTATAGGATAATTCATGGAATATTATCTTTACTTTTGTGGTCCAGTGTCAGGTATAATAATCAAAATTTTAAGAAAAACTCTTGAAATAATTTAAATGCATGCACGTGAGGAACTAGTTTTAATCTGTTAACCCTAACCCTAGCCCTAACTTTAAAAAGGTTTCTAACCAAGTAAATCCAAAGTATTTTTTTTATTTAGAAAATGTCTATCTAAATCATCCTATTAGTTTTATTCTTGAACATAGAAAGATGGAAATAAAAGGAAATACATTTTTAAATTTTATTTTACTTATAAAACTAAATGTTGCAAATTTGTATCTGCAAAGTTATTGATTTTTTGACACGTGCAAATATAAATATAAAAGATTCAGATGATTTGATTGAGTATAAAAAGCATCTGCTGCTCCACTGACTGTTTACAGATTGAGAGGTGTCATAGCGAGGTGTGATTTATCTCTTTATCAAGATCCTGTCAGGTGATAAAACTGCATGTATGCATGCCTTAAAAATACCTTTCAGACATCCCCTACAGTGGTGTAATGTAAACGGCAGACTCTTTTATTTGAAGCAACTTGGAGTCCATTATAAGGTATTCATTATATCACTATGTGGATCAAAACAACATATTTGTGCTGCTAACGCAATGCTTTACTACTGATCGTCTTAATAAATCTAAATCTCTAATGTTAGATTTAGGTCAGATTTGAACAAACACAGCTTTTTTATCAGTATGTGTGTTCCCTGGGTTTGTACCCATGAGTTTTGCACTGCTTTTTTAATATGTGATACTGTAATTCAGCTGAACAGATGATCAGAAAGTTGAAAGTGTTGTTTTGTGTTTTACTCGAGCACAGTGATACAGTTGAGCTCGAGGGAAAATGTTGAAAAGATGAAGAACACCGTTTAACTGTTTGTTACCCGTGCTGTTACTTGTTTCTTAATGGAGTTATGGACAGTGAGAGAAAACGAGAGAGAGAAAAAGAGAGACTAACACTGGACCTGGTTGCTCCACTTTTTTTTAACGGGTTATAAAAGTGGGACAGTCTGTTCCATGGAAGTTCTCCAATTAAAGTTTCTGGGGACCATTTCACTGGAAATATATCTATATTCACCCTGTCCTACATAGACGGGGCGGTGCTCTGTGTATGTGAACGAATGATGAAGTACAATAAGTGTGTGTGAAGGTTTTTTCTCACGGATATGGAGTGAGCGTGCTGCATGTGTGATGCATTAAGACAGATCAAACACCTTGTAGGTAAATATATAGTTTACATATTTAGTTTCGCAGTGTTTGTGTATTTTTCCCATGCAGTAATAACTGGCTGAATTTATCTCTCTGACATTATGTGAACATACGGATCAATGTGGTCTTTTTGGGAATCGCTGCAGGTTTTGTGGCCTGGTCGGGTGAATCTCTGCACTTCTTGCTTTGTCCTTGGGCTTCTGGTTTCTGTGTTTCTCTCTGAATCGTCTCTAGAGATTGAAATGAGGACAGTGCTCTATTTTCCCCACCTGTCCCAGTCAACTGCCAATTATACTGTAGAGAGCAAATCAGGAGAGGCGGAGTCACGTGTCGGCCTTCTCATTGGTCAGATTTTATTCTTTATTTAATATAAAAACATTTGTGATCGTGCATGGTGTCATTAAATATTTATCAAAGCAGCATGTTTTATTGATTATGTGTTATAGCAGTGGTTCTCAAACTGGGGGCGAGATGGTGCCAGAGGGGCACTAGTTTTATGACATTTTATTAAATACATTAATTTATCATTAAATTGTCTGTAATTTAACCTCAGAAAAATAAGGCTACTAACCAACAGCAATTTTCTTAGTTTTGAAATGTTTATAAAGGGATGCACCGTACATAAGGGGGGCCGGCCGCACGCTGAAAATGTTTGAGAACCACTGTGTTATGGTGTCGTACAAAAATAAAAGCGACATTATTTTGCTGTGTGGGTGAAGTGCATGAGTTTATTTTGAACCAGACTATAACACTTGGGACCCAAAAATAAAAATTCTCTCATCATCCTCATGTTAAACCCCAAAGAAGATATTCTGATAAATGATGGTAACTGGACCGCTGCAGTACCCATTGACCTCCATAGTAGGAAAAACAAATATGATCGAAGTCACTGAGTACCATCAACTGTGTGCTTAAACTTATTATCATTTATCATCTTCTCTGGTGACCTATTCCTTTAAAACAACATGTAATAATGTCACAACGCACAGTTAAATGTTTAAATTTAGGGATTTGGATTGCATTCTGATCATTTCTTATTAAATCGTTTTGTATATACTGTATTCAGTATGTAATTAAAAATAAACATGTCTATATTTCGGTTTATTTATTATTAAGATTTATTGGTTAATTTGTGTCCTGTTGGGGGTCAGTGGTGTTTTCATTCAGCGGGCGCATCCATTGCATCAGGTAGTTGTTCATGTGAGCTGCTCTTTTATTAGTTGCTACATTGTGTCACTCCTCATTTGCATAAAGGAAGAAAATTATTTTCATAAAAAGCATTTTAAAAGCATTAAAACATTTCATCTTTCACTTTAAAATTTCCTGTTCTAAATCTAAAACCGAAGAAATGTTTATCCTGTGAACTATAAACAGGTTTGTGATGGTAAATAAACCTGTTAACTGGTGTACTGTATTTACTGTATACAGTGAGACAATATTACAGATATTTTCTTCTTGATATGTATGAGCTCATCAATTGTAATTTTAGAAAAGATTAAACTAACTTCAAATAAAATAGGTCATTTACACATTTAGCAGACACTTATCCAAAGCAACTTACAGTGCAGTAGGAGGTTTACATTTGATCATTTTGCCTGATTCCTGGGTTTAAACCCACAACTTTTTGTACTGATAATGCAATAATGGTCTACTACTGAACTACATTTAAAATGTGGGGTTTGTTCAAGCTAACGCTCTAATGTTGGGTTGTTTCAACCAATGGTTAGGTCAGATATGAACACACCCAACCATTGGGTTAAAATTCATCTAAAATTTGGGTTAATTTTAACCCAGCAGTTGCGGGATAATCCATATTTGACCATTCGTTGACCACAACCAGGATTTTTACCATGCTATTATTTATTTTTTGTTGTTTATTTGCTTTACCATTCTGTGGCCTAATAAATGAAGTGTTCAACTTCTGCACCAGTAATGTCATTAATAGTTTTGATAGCAAATAATGCTACAATCAGTCCCACTTCTATAACAAATAGACACATTTCTCCTTTTATCTAACACTTCTCTTATATGTCTTATAATTTTCTTTTCAGTCCATCTAACCAACATGTGATGTCCAGAAGCACAATGACCCAACACCACAACATCAATGCTGCTTGCTGACCCTGCACAGCGTAGGATGCTGGGAAATAGCAAGCGTTTCTTTGGCAGCATGGAAGACAAAGATGGTGAGGATGAAGAAGATGAAGAGGAGAGATTAAGGAGAGGAACACAAAACGGCCTGATAGATCTGGTCGACAACCGGGGTGGACGAAAGTCAGATGGGTCAAAGCCAGCGGCCGTTGTGATCGGCTGGCAGCGAGGAGAGAGGCAGCCGAGAGCAGTCAATTCAGCCCAAAGAGGAATTCCTCATTTACCCAGTCAGCCGACTTTGTATCATCAAACGACCAATCAGCCGATGTATCACCCTGTCCTGACCAATCAGCAGGCCCGGAGGCGTGTCATGGAGAGGAGTATGACTACGGTCGCGCCTGTAGAAGACTCACACCTCGCCGTTATTGTGTTTCGCATTGGCATACCTGATATCAAACAAACGGTCTGTATATTTCTGTTGATTTATTTGAGAGATAATTAAATCTGACAAATATGAAAAATAAACTTAAACATTTCTCATACGATTCCTCAACGATTAAATTATCCAAGCTATTATACACATTTATTTCATAGTTCGATTGACTCTCTTCTCTTGTATGAATTTTTTATTATTTCTTAGAATTTGAAAAGAGAAAAGTCAAAGTAAGTTGATACTCAACCCTTTCCCTGCCACTGATAAGTTATCTCCTCAATTAAGAGAAAACACTTCCCAGACGAGTTTTTGTGGTAATCTATATTTCCACTATTGTCCACTAGGTGTCTCTCTTACTTAACTTATAAAACACAGAAGTTCCACTGATCTAAAAGCAGTAAAAACTCTGTGGGGTGGTTTTCCGGAAAGGGATTATACAAGAAAACAAGACCAGGCCTTAGTTTAATTATGAAATGTAACTAGTTTTAACAAACATGCCATACTAAAAACATTACTTGTGTGCATTTTGAGGCAAACCAAATGGCACTGATGTATTTTAAGATATTTTTAAGTTGTTTTCAGTTTAGACAGCTCTTACATTTATTTTAGTCTAGCACTAATCTAATCCCTGTCCTAGAAACCATCCCTTTATGTTTTAAAGGGGACATTCCACGAAAATCCGACTTTTTCCGTTTTTAAGGGACTTAACTTGCTCCCGGGTGCATCTAATAACGTAGAAAACGCGAAAAATGACATCCCTGTAACTTTGTTTTGGTAAGGCTTTCTCTGCAACCATGTGAAAAAATAGGCCAGTCAGATCCTGCTCCCTTAGTGACGTGGGTAGGGGGCCTATCGTAATGTCACCGCCCCTTACTCTGCATGTTTCCACCCCCGGGCTGACATTTAGTTTTCGCACGCGAGTCTACGTTCTACCGGTTGTAGCGATATGGCAAAAGTTAGAGCTAAGCATGCTAATTGTTCCGTTGTTGGTTGCACAGACCAGCACAAATCACTATTTAAAGTCTCTACCTCAGAGGTGACAAGACTACAGTGGATTGATTTTATTTTCGATGGAAATCCTCCCGAAATCGTAAGCAAAAACCTGTATGTGTGTGCACATCACTTCAAGCCGGAGTGCTTTGTGAACCTTGGACCGTATGAAGCTGGATTCGCTTCGAAGTTGTTCCTGAACGAGGGAGCTATTCCAACTCAACGAGCCAAAGCTGCAGATGAAGGAAACGTAAGTTTTTAAAAGTAATTTAATGTTTTACGGCGGTACGATTTTCAGTTCGCGCTTTCCCTTAGCAACGATAACGCTACAGTTAACGTTACACTACAAATAAGCTAACTTACTAGCACAAACAAATGGTGTGTTTGACCGAAATATATAGGCTTATGCATTCGACTCAAAACATCTTAAACTACTAATGTAATGTTCATTTGCACTGTAGATAATTTGCTAATTGCTTGCTTTTATGGTTTGATTACAACAAGCACTGATACGTTTTATTTGACTGCTAAGAAGTTGATTAAGGCAAAGTGTATTGCTTAAATGTAGTATTTCTTTCAGAGATATTTAAATAAGAGGATTAGACAATTCATATAATTTTAAAGCACACTTAAGTTAAACAGTAGCCTTCTGTCTGTGGCTCTGTTAGGCAAACAGATATGCTGTTTATAGTGTTGGTCCTCACTTGTAAAGATGTAACTTAGGTCATAAAGATGTGTGATCACCTCTTGACTGCGAGACGACTATTATCAACATCTCACTAAATTAATGTACAACTAGAGCATAGTGATATGTAGGACCCATTCAAACAAAGTAATGTTTTACTGTATTATGTAGACACAAATTATTCTGCTAAAATATAGGCTTCATAGCTAAAAAATCTCCCATGTTTACTGTGTAATATAAACTTATATGTAGGGGTACAGTGTGAAGTGTGACTAAACATGCATTAATAATTTTATTTTTCCCTTTACGGTTTAGGCAAGCACATCTAAGCAGTTTGTTGATGCGGCCTGTCAGACGGATCGTCCACCTCCACGTACATATGGCACACAGCTGTCTATGAAGACTCTATCACATCCATTTAGAAGCAAAGGTTTGTAAATCTGCAATTTATATGACGGTTGTTATTCTTCATAGTACATTTGTAATTAGTTGAAATGTCTTTGAATAGTTTTTTAATTGGTGTAAAAAAATATGACAGAGAATGTCTGATTTAAATTATCAAAGGCACACAGACAGACATTGTGTCCTGCGCCGATGTTGGCATTGGCACCTCAGCTGTCAGAGCTTCAGGACCATTGCATACATCCACACCGCACAAAAGGCCCCGTTTTGAACTGGAGGAGGAAGACGATGACCCTTTGGAAGGTAGCTCATCTGTGATCTTTACAGATCCACAGGATGTCACATATGATCCTCAACACTCAGTCACTTTGACTGAAACTGAAGATTTGACGTGAGTTACATGACATTTAACAACCATTTTAGGATAGAATTCATACAAACCATTTATTTATTTGTATTAATTTATTTTTTGTACTTGCAGAATGGAAAATTCTGCTTCGACTCATAAAATATCCACATACATCGTGTATGAGAATTGCCTACTGGATTTATTTGAGTTATGCCCAAGGTGTCAACATCATTCTAATCTAAAGACCAGAACCATGGGCACACACTTAATAGTTGAGCAAAACTGCCCACGTTGTGAGTTCTCAAGGATATGGCATAGTCAACCTATTATTGGGTCTACTCCTGCCGGAAACCTTCAGCTCACTGCAGCAGTTTACATTTCAGGAGGCTCCTTCTTCAAGCTTAAAAGGGTAATGACATGAACTCTGTGTATAAAGTATTTCTATATATAAAGTGTTGTTGCTAGGTTGTATTCAGATCATGGTGATGAGTATATCTTAACTTTTCTCCTATCTGACTTCAGATCTTCAAGGCAATGCAACTACAGCTGTTCGGCTACACCACCTTCCGACGATTTGCACGGAGATATATCGAGCCTGCCATCGTGTACAGGTGGAAGACATTGCAGGATACCACACTGGAACAGCTAAGACAACAAAAGAATGTCATACTAGGAGGTGACATGAGGGCTGACTCCCCAGGTTTGTAATTATGAATGTTTGTTTAATTGTCTAATAATGTTTTGTCATGGGGTTTATTTGGAAAGCAATGAATCAAGAATTGTTATACTTGTAAAAGTATTACATTTATTGTTTTGTTTTGAAGGTCATTCTGCAAAGTATGGCACCTACACCATGATGGATCTCAGGAATAACAGGATTGTTGATCTTCAGCTGGTTCAGGTTAGTGAAAGGGTCAGCTGGGAAATTCTAGACGTTGTAGTGTGCATGGGGGATGTTTTCACAATGTGAACTGAGGAAAATAAATTTTAGATGCTATTGTGATAAAAATTAAATATTGTAACATGTCTTTGAAGAGATGGCACTGAAATACCTTGCTGTATTTTGCTAACATGCGCAACTATGCTTTTATTTTTATTTCAGAGCAATGAAGTCGGTGGGAGTTACCACATGGAGATGGAGGGTCTGAAGAGGAGCCTTTCTCTTTTGGAGGAACGTGGTGTTACTCTGGATAGTGTTGTGACAGACCGCCATCCGCAAATTCAAAAATTCCTGAAGGAGACCAGGATCAAACACTACTATGATGTTTGGCATATAGAAAAAGGTATGGTCCTCTTTTTTGGATAAAGGGAACGACACAACAAAAGTAAAAGAAGGTCCCTGGCCACTTGCAAAAAGTTTGTTTGGCTAATGACATTATAAATGATCAATTTACAGTTATTATTGCTAATCATTAATATCAAAGCATAGGCATGCAATAAGATGTACTTTCTAATTGTAAATACAATACTATATTCTTTAGTAGTATTGTATATACATTGTAGCATTGTATTTACATTGTATATTTGCATAACAGTGAAATACATTTATGTATTTTTAGGACTATCCAAAAAGTTGGTCCTGATATCAAAAAACAAGGAGTGTGACATACTGAAGAAGTGGCTTCGCAGTATAAAAAATCATGTATACTGGACAGCAGCTTCCTCGACCTCAGGGCCAGAGAGGGTGGCGAAGTGGATGTCTATCCTTAACCATATCCAAAATGTCCACATCCATGAAGACCCTGTTTTCCCTAAGTGTTTGCATGCCCCACGGACATCGAGGGACAAAAGCAAATGGTTGAAAGCAGGTCTGTTTTCTTAATTATTACTTGAAATGTAAAATTTGTATTGCCTGTTCATACACAGTATAAAATCAATCAAAATTTTCTACAATTCTGTCTCGTTTTGTTTTACATGATGGGACAGTTTGTAAAAAGTCCCAATTACAAAATCACTGAAAATACAGTAATATTGTTCAACACAATTTAAAACACATTACTCTATTGAATTACTCATGTATGTTTTTTTATAGGAACAGAGGCATTTTGCAAATTAGAGAAGGCCTTGAGTAATACCAGAATACTGAAAGATGTGGAGAAGATGAGCCCTCACCACCAGACATCATCGCTGGAGTCTTTTCACAGCGTGATCCTACGTTTTGCACCCAAAAACGTGGTGTTTCCTTTTCTTGGAATGTTGTGCAGGTACATAGACCATTGTAGTTGCAATACTTATATGAATTCAATTCATACATTTTATTAAAGATTTAAACTTCAAATTTATGAGTATTATTTATCTTCTACAGACTCTACATGGCTGCCATGCACTTTAACGAAAATGCTGGGCGCCCACAAGCAACAACCTCAACTGGTGAGCGGCTGTTTAAAGTTAACTTCCCCAAGGCCAAAAAAGGAGAATGTACTGCGAAGCCAGTAAAAGTAGATCCAACATACAGTAAGTTTTACAAACTTTTATTAAACAAACCACAACAAAAAATAAAAATTCTGACGAGACATTGTACAACCCGTGCAAATATAATACACACTGTATTATAATTTCTTCCATTATAAATATATATATATATAAACTTGACACACGTAAATGCAAAAAATATAATTTTAGTGAACAAAAATGTGCAAAAGGACTACTAGAAATTGCAAATAGTAAGCAGTCACCGTATCTTCCATTTCTTTGGATTTACAGATTATGTTGGTGAACTGATGGACCTCATTTTTGAGAAAGTTTTTGAGGACCCTGTTCCATATGAGGCAGAGGTGCAGAAGATCCACATCCCTGATGATCTCTCATCCCAATTTGAAAAGCCAGACCGGATAGAAGTGATAGAAAGATATGTATCACGGTTCAATCAAGTGGTGGTCTGAATCCTACATATGCTCCCTGAGTGTCGGGGAATTCCCGTCGTATGCGTAGAACTACGCATGAAGGATTCACCACTCTTATTTTCCGGCCCAGAAAGCCCCAAACCCAGCTTACAAAGCTTCTGTAGGCCAAATATCTGTAACGACTGAAAACGAGTACAGAGAATTAGGAATTTTTTTTTTTTTTTAATCAAACATAGTTTAAAAAATGTTGCAGTACTTATTATTCAAGTGTTTGTTTTTTTTTTTTTACAAATAAAGACTATTTAATAATTGTTTCATCGTCTTTCAGTGTTTTATTAACATATTTCATAATACGTACACAGATGAATGACATGACAAAAATAGGATGTAAAATAGGGCAAACTAAATAAATGTGATTTCTTGTTATTGGTAATAATTCTATTGAAAAAACAACTTGCAAGTTATATACAGTAAACAACTTACTGCTGTATTCCCCGTAGATGTAACGGCCCATAGTCAGCTCTAAAGATATTATATGCATTCTGCAGAGAGAATACATTTAGACACACAGGTTCAAGGCCAGGGTGGTCCACCATACATGCCGGAGGATTCTCAACTTGTTGTAATCTTCTTTGCACCTAATTATGCAGAAAGGGTAAGTAACTAAGAATAGAAACAAGATTATTAATGCGTTTAATTATTATTATTTAATTGTACCTGTGGTATTTCCATGCAGCATACATTTTCTGGTTCTGTAGGCATAGTAGCACAGTTGTGACAAGTACACCTGGGCCAGGAAAGAGGTATAAAAATTGTAAATGTATGTAAAGTTTATTTGTACTTTTAATCTACTAATAAAAAATATGCTCATAAGATATTTAGTGTTCGAATGATAATGCCTGATAAACATTACTGGGAATGTAGTCTGTAAAGTACGTGTGCAATTTGTTAATAAACCGTAAATATTTTAAAAATTGAGAGAATTCATCTATGCATTTTAGAATCGATATAACCCCCACTGTAACTCGAACCGTGTCTAAAAACAATGTTTGCGTACATTATATTGGGGTAACAGGACGTGAACTACTTTATTAACGTTAACTATATTATTGTAATTAAGGCAACAGATTCATCTTTAATAATCGTTAACGTTACATAGACAAATCAATTTGTGCACTTCTGTCACTTTCAGTGGGTTTTTGGCGAAACAGATAAGTAAGCGTCTTAGGTAAACATAGCAGTACGATAGGTTCGGTATGAGCTAAACAGATTTAGATGTGACTGCAGGCAAAACCTTTATAACTTACCATTCAGACACATCTTGTTGCATCCGTGATTGCAAAACTTGTTCGGGAGCCTCTTCTTGCTCTGGGTCTGACTCAGGCTCAAACATATAAGGCTGTACCGCTCCTTCACCTCCAAAAGCCATCTCTCCCTCAGGATTCATGCTGAACGGTTGTCATGGTAGCTTGGACTCGACGTAGTTGGGGGTGTGGCCAGCAGGGGCTCATTTTCATAATAAGGCGGTAACGCTCAAAAGCTGCCATTCTAGACAGTGCTGTTTTTGCAGGTTGAAGACAGACATATGGTGCTTCATCCTTGCGGTATTTTGACCAACAAATTACACAGTTCTCTTATAAAGACCTCTGGGAACCATGTTAGTTTGAAAAAAAGTAGCTTGGAATGTCCCCTTTAATCATCGTTATGAATCTGATCTCTAACAAAAGTCCTTCACAAAAATGCAATTATCTGTACAGTATTTTTAAAGAAACCTACCCATATTGAGAGGTGATAAAAAGAATACAAATGAAGATATGATGAAACTTTTTCCCATTCTTTCATTATATTGTATGTTTATGTATTTGAAGAAGAACAATTTTTGTAGGGCATTAAACTTTTGTGAAAATCATAAACATTGCTGGCACTGGCTGGCAACTTTAAAAAAAATGCTGGTGGGGAAAGAGTTAATAAATGCTGAAAAACTATATTGCTCATTGTTAGTTTGTGTTAGCTGATGCATTTACTTTTGTACAGTATGTGAACAATTCTAAAGTATTATTAAAAAAGTATAAATATTTAATTAGAAGGATATATTTGCTTTAAACTTCTATTGTCTCATTTTCCTTATTTTGAAGATTGATAAAAGATTACATTTGGCAGTATTTCTCAATTTTGACTCTGAAGCAGTTCAGTCTATTCCTCATAAATCCTCTGTTTTCTCTCTGGCCATCTGTAGAAGTGTTTGCGCTTTGATCCCGATTCCACTGTTTGGAGTGCAAAGCAACAGATTATTTGTTCTCTCAGCGAGTCGTTGTGGGACGTTTACAATTACGGCCTTTTCCAGCCAGCTGGAGACGGAAGGGATGCCAAGTTTCTGGAGGAAGAGCGTTTGCTGGGTGAATTCTCACAGTCTCTGGAGAAGGGTGTGCCCTATCTGGAGGTGATTTAACATCACAGACTGCCCTCAAACACTCAGAATTATTCTGTAATACATCACCCAAAATATTCCTAAACCCCCTAACCTAAAATCAGTGTGCTTTAACACTCTGGGGTCGGCTGCGGCGCGGGCGCCGCAAACTCTTTATTTTTCGATCACTCCCCAAACAGACTTAGATAACTCTGCTGATTTTTGACATACAGATATGATTTATACATCATTTAAAACGTTAAATTGTCTAGTTTTTTTCTGTCTACTCCCAATAAAAACAGCATGTTGTGCTTTTCGCAAAATTAAGAAAATAAACATGATGCGCGTTTTGTTCTCTCTCCCTCAGTGAAGTCCTTTCAGAAACACGTCAGAAAAATTAACTGTAACTTAACGAATATTTGTCATATAAACAAAAGATAAATGTCTACATAATGCTTGGAATGTCTGCTTTTGGAAGATGTAAGTGAAATCGAAAACAAATATTGTAATTCGTTGTTAACTGTATTAGAAGAGAGAGATGTACCGTCTTTCTTCTGTTGCTTCATTATCTATAATGAGCCACGCCCCGCTCCATTGAAGAAAAGAGCAGAGATCATCCATATTCATTAGTCAACCCCACAGTCAATGGACATTCCATTCCGTCTCTGCAGCCAGCCATTCACTGCTGTGTTGAGTTTTAATCCGAGTGCTGGAAACATGACATCTACTTGTTTACTCGTGACTGTAACTAAAGTTATCTCCAGACGCGAGTGTGACTCGATCGACGTCCAAACGCACACACAAACACACAATACCTCATATTTGAAGCGCTTTGTGGTATCATTATAAAAGATGCGATTGCACACATCACATACTCGCGCCTAAATCTCCAGACAGACGCGATTATTTTGCTCAGTTTTGCGTGACATTGTCACGTATTTCCACCATATTACGTGCCCCTGACACGACTTCTTTTCCGTGACAGTTTCACGTATTGGTTACTCAACTGTTTTTCCTATTTTCTTACAATTGTCGCTTCGGTTTGGGGTTAGAACAACCTTCTGTTACATAAAATGACATCCTTACCCAAACCCAACTCTAACCCCAACGTCAGGCGACGATGGTTTAAAAAGCATACGATTTTTTTTTATAAACCAATACATTAAGTGACATCCTAACGCAAACAGCAAATCTAACCCCAAACCGAAGCGAAAATTGTTTAAAAATAGGAAAAACAGTTGAGTAACCAATACGTGAAACTGTCACGGAAAAGCAAGTCGTGTCAGGGGCACGTAATATGGTGGAAATACGTGACAATGTCACGCAAAACTGAGCAAAATAATGCGTGACTATTTCACGGATTTTTGTGAGATCATGTTGGCTTCGTCAGTGTGACGGGATCGATGTCCGACATATAAATCCTTATTTACTTGCGGATGTGTGTCAGTTTCTCCAGACGCGAGTGTTTTCTTTGTCTTCCGTCAAACAGCTGAGGCGACGGGAACGCACATAAACAAACACGCGAGTCAGGAAACTCGACGCGCTTTTTGGTATTCTTATAAAATACGCGATTGCAAACAGTACAATCCTTATTTAGTTGCGTCATATCTCCGCACAGCAAGTTTATTAAACACAGGATCACTCGCATGTGCACACATTCACTGCTTTTTATGATCAACACGTGAGGTAATGGCGGCGGCTGTAAACAAACATTGATAAGTTTATCACGCGTGTCCCTGGTTGTGTTTCTACTATAATGATTACAAAAACACAAATAGGAGTCCAGACAACGATAGGCAGTTGTTCTTTTGAGCTTTTTACTGCACAAAAGTAAACCTCTCGCTGGCCAACCAAACACTAACCCTGTGTTGAAGTGTGTTCATTTTACGATGGCCAAACAGTATCTTTACCATGATTAGGCTACCATGGATTTTAAAAGGTAACTTATACTTGTGAAATGAATAGAAAATATTTCAATAGAAATATATATATATATATATATATATATATATATATATATATATATATATATATATATATATATATATATATAATGTGTGTGTGTGTGTATTTACATTATATTGAAAAGTAAACCTTATCATGGTTTTACTACAGAGGTAGTTACATTCCTGTTGAACATCCCCACAAGGCTCATTATTCAATTCTTTTGTCTCTCAGCTGTCAATCACTGATTATTCAGGAGCTTTCCCGCCTCCATGCATACAGCCTCTCTCAAGCAAAAGTGTCTTAGAAATTGTAAATCAATATCTTGCTTTATGTGATTGAGTAGGCCATATGATTTTCACATCATTTTGAAGAAAAAACTCTAGACTACTAGATCCAGTTTGGAAAGTCTTGGGAAACATGTTAAGAATGAGTTTTGTGGAGTTATATCAGTGACTTAAAAATTTTGCTTTTTCAAAAACCACGCATAAACATTTTTCTCTCAAAAATACAAACATGTACATACATGTTGATTATATGATATTGTAGCCCAGTTTGTGATGAACACAGTGTTATGAGACTTTTGCCATTAATATGTTTTTAAGCAACTGAAAAAGCACAAATGTCAGTGCATGTCAAAACTTCCCCAGGGCCCTAAAAACCCCTTAGACCCCAGAGGGTTAAAGGGATAGTTCACCGAAAAATGAAAATGCTGTCATCATTTACTCACTCTTATGTAGTTACAAACCCACATACATTTCTTTGTTCTGATAAACACGAAGGAAGATATTTTGAGAAATGTTTGTAACCAAACCGTCTGTGGACCCCATTTACTTCCATAGTATTCTTTTTTCCTACTATGGAAGTAAATGGGGTCCACAAACGGTTTGGTTACAAATATTTCTCGAAATATCTTCCTTTGTGTTCATCAGAACAAAGACATTTATACAACTTTGTAACTACATGAGAGTGAGTAAATGATAACACGATTTTCATTTTTGGGTGAACTATCCCTTTAACTGGTGTGCTACATAATATAGGGCAGTTTTATATGGTTTTTATAAAATGTTCAAATACTTTAAAATAATTGGCCAACCAGGTTTTTTACTCTGGTATATTTATCCAACAGGAAATCATGATTTTTGATTGACACTTTTAACAGAAAATATTAAATAGTTATTATGGCCTGTAACATTGTGTGATCCATGACAATGAGTATTTTTTTTTAAGAATTCAAATATAACCATTTGAAAAAATAATGACTTTGGTCACCAAATGTACCTAAAAGTATATAATCACCCATATATGACAGGTGATGACTTCATAATACATCATGATATTAAAGAATACAGATGTTTTTTTTTACTTTGCTTCAGCATAATAACAATTTGCATACATTTAAACATTATTCTGCACCAGTTTTGGAGCATTTAAATGCAGTTTAAAGGGACACCCTCCCCTAGAGTTAAACATTAGATTTTTTCTGTTTTGGGATCCATTCAGCTGATCTCCGGGTCTGGCGGTACCATTTTTAGCATAGCTTAGCATAATCCATTCAATATGATAAGACCATTAGCATCATTAAAATAACCTAAGAGTTTTGAAATTTTTCTATTTAAAACTTGACTCTTCTGTAGTTACATCGTGTACTAAGACCGATGAAAAAAATTAAAGTTGTGATTTTCTAGGCCAATATGCTTAATGATATTAAGCAGTTCCCAAAAATAGTTCCCTGCTATTGAAAGTTACCAAGTGGACTATTTTCGGGAGCTGTGTAATATCATTGTGCCTGCTGGAGCCATGGTACGGCAGCAAAGTCCTTGATTTTTACGCCAGCATTAGAGAATAGTTACTAGCCAGTTTTGGGGGAAACGCATTTCAAGTAACGTGCATTACTTGATAATATTACTTTTCTGAAGTAACGAGTAAAGTAACGCATTACTTTTTAAAAGTACACATTCATATTTGAGTAACTTTTTTTAAAAAGTAAAGCAAATTACTTTTTTAGTTTAATAAATTCCATAAAAAAATTATGTACTGAATTAAACTAAACATAGGCACATTGCGTACACGCCTGTGTGGAAACAGTTTGAGTCAGAAACTAAGATGACAGGCCAGAGCTCGACATTTTTGTGATGAAATATGCAATTTCTGAATGCAGAACTTTTCGGTCCTAAAAAGCACTTGCAAGGCCTGAAAGAGATCAAGCCTCAGCCAAGAAAAAGTAACAAAAAAATAACATAAGCATTACTTTCCATGAAAGTAACTAAGTAACACAATTAGTTACTTTTTGGGGAGTAACTTTATATTGTAATGCATTACTTTTAAAAGTAACTTTCCCCCAACATTGTTCCTAGCCATATCGGCCTAGAAAATCACAACTTTTAATTTTCCGTCGGTCTTTGTACACGATGTAACTACAGAAAAGTCAAGTTTTAAATAGGAGAAATATCGAAACTCTTTTGTTTTTAGCGCAATGCTAATGGTCTAATCAGATTCAATAGATTATGCTAAGCTTTGCCAAAGTGGTACCACCATACCAGAGATCAGCTGAATGGATTCCAAAACTGTAAAAATAAAAATGTTAACTCTAGTGGAGCTGGAAAATAAGAATATTTTCCAAAAATATTGTAGTGTCCCTTTAATGTTGCATACCAATATGTAATGTTTATTAGAGCTTTTCGGCTAATCTGTTTCTCTTTATCCATCTTTCTTTTCCCTGCATCTTTAAATCACAGTTCCGATACAAGACACGAGTTTACAAACAGACAAATCTAGATGAAAAACAGCTGGCCAAACTCCACACTAAGGTACGAACACGCACACACATACACATACAGTACAGCAGGTGATAGACATCAGTCTGTAAAACATGAAAGTGATTAAATAGATGAAAGTTGAGTAAATTGCACACACAGTGAGTGAAGTGTTTGTGTTTGTCTCCCTCTGCAGGCCAATCTGAAGAAGTTTATGGATTATGTTCACAGTGGAGCGGTCGAGAAGATGAGTAAAGCTCTGGAGAAAGGACTGGATCCAAACTACCATGACACTGAGTCCGGAGGTGAGTCTGTACTACACTTATATATATGGTGGAAGGGAGTTGTAGATATCAGAGAACATTGATTGTCGCATTCGAGTCTTTTTAACCCCTAAAGTTCAGTGAAGTGTGAGTTTATGATTATTTATTTCTCCAGAGTCTCCGTTAACCCTTGCGGTTCAGGGGAGTCTGAGTGTGGAGGGGATTCAGATTCTGGTACTGAATGGAGCTCATATGGATTTCCGGTCTAGAGATGGACTCACACCCCCGCATAAAGCAGTCAGAGCACACAACCAATCTGCCCTTTTGGTACAAAAACACAGCAAGATGTACAAATGCTATTCATTTACATGAAATGGAGATTTGGCATGTAAGGCCAAAAGTACAAGTCATTTTAATGGACAGAATAGGGTTGGTTTGTAAATCATATTTGTTTGTCAATTAGGCTCTGCTGTCTATGGGAGCTTCTCCAGACTACAGGGATCGCTGTGGTCTGACGCCGCTCTACCACTCGGTGCTGACAGGGGGCGACACATCCTGTTGTGAAACTCTGCTGTATTATAGAGCACAGCTGGGAGTCAGAGATGAAAACGGTTGGGATGAATCACACCAGGTGTGTGTGTGTGCGCGTGCGTGTGTGTCATGTTACCATAACATCAAATCAAAATTAGCTTTAAATAATGCATGAGATTTCATTATATAAAATGCGCTGCTAGAATACATTTAAAATTATTGGCTGGTGTGCAGAGATACTGAACCCACAGCTGAATCAAATAGAATAAATCAGATCAGATAGATCAGATCTTTAGTGTTTTGACCGTTTCAGTAGCATGTTTAATTTATAGTTATTTTGTGACCCCGGTCAGCAATGTATTGTGTGTTCATCTATGTGTATTGAGCCGAACCCATTACAGTTCAAACTCCATTTTTTTTCTTCTTTTTTGCTGTTCATTGTCTCATGATCAGCAGCGTCTCAATGTTTTTCTTTCGCACTTCATTTCTCATAATCTATTTCTCCACGTCCTTTTCACCATCATAGCTCTTTCTCCAGACAGAATTAAGGTGTTTCAGCTTATAAAACAAAATTTATGGTGCAGTTGATATCAGGTTTAATTTTTGGTTTGCATTTAAGCACACAGTTTTGGAGATATCCGTCTTTCCCCATTCAAGCAGATAGGACTTTAGTCTTGTGTAACTAAAATAATTGCCCTGAGGCATTGCAAACATGGCTGCCTTGTGGTGCGACTTCCTCGAAGGGACTTTTGTGTAACCCTGGCCAAACTCATTTGCTGCGTCCGAAATCGTCTACTTCCATACTATATAGTAGGTGAAAAAGCCAGACTGATCTTACGGAAAGTCGTGTTATAGTCACGCAAAATTTGATTAATTTATTTGTGTCCATGGCATGAAATTCAGTTTGTTTTGTGCCTTGAGCACCAATGTCTTTTTCATATCACTCACACAAATTTCTATAAATAGTTTTTCATGTCCATTGCACAAATTTCTATTTCGTTTGATTTTATGTATTGTTTTATCATCGTTTTTGTTGGGATTGGGGTTAGAATCACTTTCTGTTACAGTTTTAGACATCCTAACCCAAACCCCAACTCCAGGCAAGAATAGATTAAAAGCGGAAGAAAAACATGTAGAAACCAACACATAAAAGTACACCCCAAATCTAACCCCAGGCGACAATGATTTAAAAATAGGAAAAACATGAGAAAACAATAAATAAAATGACACAAAAAAAGAACCTATTTATAGAAATTCGTGCGGGTGACACGAAAAAGACATTTGTGCTCAAGGCACAAAAAAGATGAATTTTGTGCCGTAGACACAAATAAATGTATAACATTTTTCGTGACTATAACACAACGTTCTGTGTGATCATGTTGTGAAAAGCTGGCGAACTGTATGTCCAAAATCTTAGTATTCCAAAAACAGTAGTCCCCGGGAGAGAAGTTATCCAACGAAGCCGTGATTTTATTTAAAAATCCAAAAGTGGTAACGTGGCTCTATTCAGATGCAAATATATAAAACAGCTGTCCCTTGTTGTTAAATTGTGCTTGTTTAACTCATTGTTATGATGACGTATGTCACGTTATGTATCAACATGGCAGATTTAGTACATCCAAATTCATTCATATTATCCATACTATAAAGTTGATGTAAAGTCATCGTACTTCATTTAATTCAGAGCCTACTGTCACAGTATGCGATTTCGGATGCGCCACATTTCCACTGTACACGACATAAAAACTGTAAGAGTTTAAACAAAAAATGATTAATAATTTTCACCTCACACAATGCTTTGATTGGAATACACTGAAATGCATCACTTCTGGTCGGTGTTTTTTCTACCATGTAGTCCCAAGTTCACATTTTTTTTTTTACGGATTCAATGCACAAAACGGATCCGAAAAGTACGCATCCGCAGATGACCGGCATCTCACACAACCCCTTTGCGACCCTCCATAGGGAATGAATGACTTCCAGTTTATCTGCCGTCGTTTCCGTTTACAGTGCCTGCACCTTTTTGGAGGTACCGCCCACTAGAGTCCACTGAATGGTAGTCAAAGTGATAAACCATCAAATTGTGTTATTAGCTGAATTTTTTGCAAGGGATGAACAGAAATTTTAACCATCAGATCATTGATGACCAGCTGAACATCTCCACATCTAGGTGTCTTTAAATAAACTCTACCAAGACACCCTGTCCATAGCCACCCGTCTATGTGTGTCTCTGTCTCTCTCCATAGATCAGACATGAAGAGGCGTTTGGAGAGGTTGAAGTTCACAGGTACTCATCTATCATGTCTCATCTCATTCATTGACTTCTACTGTTGGTTTGTTTTCTGGTGTTGGGTACAAGTTTCCTTTTATAAACTTATTCTTTTCTAAAGCAGTTTATATGCAAAACAATATCTACAGTATATATTTCCCAATTTACAACCACTACACTGTCAGGCGTACCCACACACCTGACCACGATATGACTCCTACAGATCCTCAAGAGCATGAAGATTATAAAGCATCTTCTGAATTCAATCACAGAGATTTGATGCTTGATTGTTTCTACAAATAAACACAATGATCAAGAGATATTTTAATCTAAAATCTACCAAAATTTTGGTAGCATGACATCACTAGTTTAGATTCTCTCCAAACTCTGGACCTCAACTTTGGGATGCATCAAGTTCTCTATGTGTGTACTGTTATCACCTACTGATCATCTTCTGGTTATTTGCTAGTATTTTTAGTCCTTTAAGTGTTCAGTTTTTCTAACACCATCTTGTAACCTTTATTCCTCTCACTACAGGCGTGCCAACACGGTTTTGCCCAACACTTAGAGCATCTTCTGTTTTACGGAGCTGACACCACTTCCCAGAATGCATCAGGAAACACTGCCCTTCATATATGTGCACTTTATAACAAGGTAAGAACATTTATATTTTGTATTTAGTTCTGCTTAGTTTTATGGTAACTAGTTTATTCAGTATATCTATAGATCAATGGTCAGGCTTGACTGATGGTGATGAAATGTTGCCATAAATGTTTTGCTGTCTTTTGTCCAATCAGGAGAGTTGCATGAGGGTCCTCCTTTATCGAGGAGCCAGTAAGGAGATAAAGAACAAGCATGGCCAAACCCCTTTCCAGGTATCCACGTGTTAGCAATTTTAGCCAAAGTGACATCTTACTATAGATGCCATGTGCAAAATATCAAAAACATGGAGAATGTACATTACGTGCACTGATACACAATTGCAAAACAGTAGACAGAGGTTTAAGGGGAGGGTCATTTTGACATTAATTATTTGTATTATGTCATTTGACTACTGTAGTTGTTTTGAATCTAGATCACAAAGACTGTCCTCAAATCCTTCAATTAAAGATTACTGTGTTGCAGAAAACCTCATATGGCTGTTGTTGCAGGTTGCTGTGATGTCTGGACATTTTGAACTTGGAGAAATCATCAAAAATCACAATGATGCTGATGTTGGTAAGTGCGTTTCGAGAAGTTTTTAAGTGTAGATTTTGGGAGGAACCTGCTTGTCTAATCTTTTTATTCTGAAAGGCACATACATACGTTTTCACCACTAGAGGTCGCATTTTTTAAACAATATCAATGAGAACCTTAAAGAGCACCTATTATCCGATTCATATTTTTACATTTCCTTTGGTGTGTGTGTTTTAGTATGATATGCAAAATTTACAAATCCCAAAGTAAACAATGGTGCGAGTTTCTTCACAAAATTATTACAGATTGTGCCTTTAACTTGAGCAAATTTAAATGTCTGCTTATGTCACTCTAAACACATTTCTTAGGAGATAGTTCAGCAAAAAATGAAAATTACCCCACAATTTACTCATTTTCAAGCCATCTGTGATACACATGTCCATCATCTTTCAGACAAACACAATTTGAGATATTTTAGAAAATATCTTCCAAGCTTTATAACCGTGAAAAACAGCGCCCATGACTTTCAAGCCAAAAAAGTGCATCCATCCTTAAAAAAAGTAATCCACAAGGCTTCAAATGGTTAATAAAGACCTTCTGATGACAACTGATGTGATTTTGTAAGAAAAATATCTATATTTAAAACTTTATACACTTTAATAAGGTAAGCGACAAATGCATATTCACTATGCATTTTCAGCGCAGGACATAGCTTGTAATATGCAGTGACATAGTGGCGTAGTGACATTTTTCAGTGAAATTGTTATATAATACAATGTAAAAAATGCAGCATGAAGTCAAAACAACTTGAAGAAAAAGTTTACAAAACTTATAAAATCAAGTTGAAATTGTTTAACTTATATTTTATGTTACTTCAAATTGAAACTCCCCCAATCCACTTTAAAAATGAATAATGTGATTTACAGAAAGAAGCAATCTCTCTTAATCTCCACTTTCTCTGTAATCTTGACCTTTTCAGTTCCATTTTTGGAAACCCCTAAATATGCTTCTCACATTATGGACGATATGCAGAATCAAGCCATCATGGCCGCCCTTCAGCATCCCTACCCGCTGCTGCGTGCCAAGAGCGAAAACACCATGACGACAATCACGGACCCTGCACTTCTGCCCACCGCCGCTACCAATGCACCACCTGCGCAGGTACGATTCCAACCCCATGCACCCTGCGAGGGAACCCCAGCCTCCAAATTAATCCATTCTGCTTCTCACAGACTCAGCGTCGGGCCTCCTTCGCTCAGAGGAGTTCCAGCAGTCCACGGGGAGCTCGTACCCGATCTCCATCACGCGGGAGAGATGGAGGAGAGGTTGAGGAGAAGCCACAGAAACAGCGAGGACGGCAGGGGTAAGTGGGAACGTGTGAATCTTTGACAGATTTTTTGTAGTGATAATTTTTGCTAGCAGGTCCTGTAAAATGTGTTTGTTGATTAGTTTGTCTGTGCTTGCAGTATAAAGCTTGCCGTTCTGTTTTGTTTTATGATGAATAAATGCGCCCTGCTTACAGTGTAGTGTCTGAACACATCTTATAATTATTGCCTTAGGGCACGTGTTGTGTAAAAAACTGTATTTCATGATACACAAATGCTGGAGAGTCAGCGATACAGATCACAGACAAGTTTTAGCTTAATCCCTCATTTACCTCTCAGCAGGCCCAGAGAAACTCCAAACATATGGAGCAGAGCATGACTGTAGGCCGTCATAAATTATTAGGTGGTTTTTCCCAAGATGCCTCTGGGTGGTTATTCATTTCTGTTTTCTTATTTCCTCTTGTTTTTATCTTTGTGCTGCTGGTAAATACTTTGGTGATGAAACAATGCACTTATATTACTATCACATTAAGTGCTTATAAATCATGGCTGTATTTTTATTATTTATGCCTATTTAAATACAAATATATGGTAATATATAACACTTTAACTGTCAAATTTAACATCACATATTTAAAACAATATTTTTAGTCTAAACCTACACTAATATTGCCAAACTATATATTGTTGGAAAACAAAAAGAAAGTATTTTTATATTTCTGCATTAACAGTAATGCATTGACAGTCATTAATTAATTTGTCTCAAGATTATGCAGCTCACCATTGACACCTAGTGGCCTTTGTTGGTAAATCCACAAAAAATTTGACTTGGCTGCAGAGCAACTAATCGCAACTAATCATTTACAGAATAAAAGTTTTCGTTTACATCACATAAATGTGTGTATTGTGTATAATAATTATGTATATATAAACACACACACATACATTATAATTGCAAGATTTTTTATGTTTATATTAAGTATTTATATTTATATAAATATTTATATAAACATAAACTCGCTTCTGTGTGTATTTATATATACATAATTATTATACACAATACACACATTTATATGATGTAAACAAAAACTTTTATTTTGCAAACGATTAGTTGTGATTAGTTGTTATGCAGCCCTAGATTTTAGCTTGAAATTTGGTTCAGAAATAGTTAAGACTTGTGGATTTATTTATTTTTAGCATTTTGGATGTAAACCATTTTCATTTTAATGTTTTTAATTTAAAATACATACCTTATTGCATTATTACTATTATTTTTTATTTAAACTCCTATAACTTTTTTATGTAATATTCAAAACTCCAAAAACTTTAAAGTGTCTTCTTTAAAAACATTTATTAATTATTTAGTTACACATTGGGTGCACATCATATTTTTCCCCCATACTCAAGGGGGGCAGTTAAAGGGTTAATTTAATTAATTTAAGTAATGCATTAGTGATATATTTTTATAAAAATTACTGTTGAAAATATCTGAGAATTATATGACTATGTCAATATGTTTTTTTTTTTAATTTTCATGACAATAATATCATAATGCAAAACATCTTATTGGTCCTACAAGGTTTTACTTTCCTGCAAAATATTTAGATTTTCTTTCAGAGTTTTTGAGGTAAATGAGACCTGAACACAGGTGAGATTCGCCTTTTTATTAATCAAGCTTCAGTCTGGTTTAAATAACTACATTTGGGTTATTTTCAACCCAGCAATGGGTCAATAAGGGACAAAACTTACCTTTAGGATGGTGCTGATGTAATTGGTTGAAATGTTAAAACTGTCAGCATTGATTTCTGTTGTTTATCTTATGTTATATGTTTCAGAAGCTGTGACTCATAATTTTTGCACGCAGTGATTTGTTTTGTGAGGCTTCTGGCCAAAGCGCCACTGCCACACTGAGTTAATTCTCACTCAGCGCCTTAGAAATAAACCTCACATTCATCTTCATACCGTGCTTTATTTATTCAGCTCTGGCTTGTTGTGGTGTGAACGTTTAGACACAATTTTACATTTACATGGGTAAACGCAAACGCTTTTATCCAATGCAAATTACAGGGCATTACAAAGTAGACATATTCATCCATATGTATGTTCTCTGGGATCGAACCTGCAACCTTTTGTGCTGCTAATGCAATGCTACAGAAAGTTTTGAATCCCAGGTTCAAACATGGATGTGATCCCTATCCTCTAAAGTTATTGCAGTCGCACTTCTGAAGCAAATCCTTGGACGCTTCTCTTAAAATTGAAAAGCAAGCCAAGATTTTTCACTGGCACAAATGCACAAAGTAACCCACCTACACAGTTTTTATTGCTTGGCAAAATTTGTCCAAGAACTTTGGATGCAACTTTTCCTTTACACACTACACATAAGTGTGTTTTTCTTCACTACAGATGGGTCGGAGGTCAGAAGAAGAAGTTGTACAGCGCTGTTCCTGGTCGTGTGTTTGTGGCGACACGTGCTCACTCCGCACACAGTGAACGTGAAGTCAACCTCAGCAAAGGCGACAGAGTCAAAGGTCAGAACGTCTTTATCATAATAAACCAAACAAATCATTACCCTTTGCTTTGCTAATGTATGTTTTGCTGCCAGTAGTGGTAACCTATTGCCAAATGCCTATTAGTAATGGTTTCAGTCTGTTGGAAATAGTTAACACAATATTATAAAACATCTGACACTGTTATGTTTGAAATGCACATGTAGATAAATGCATGCTTGTCTATATTAATGTGCCAAGTTGTTACATTGCTTGGCAACTGTACGCATCACACAGTTAGGGATAATGAACTATATTGCTTGGCAGAACTGGATGAAATGAATAATAAATGTTTGTTGAACATTGGTGTCTTTTGTGATGGTGCTTCAATTAGTAAGATGAGTTTTACTTGAGTAGCTTATTGCTTTTATAAAACAACAGTAACAGCACCATGATACAAACACTTAAAATGCACAACCTCTCATGACAAACAGCTTTGATGTTGTTAATGAAATAAATAAATAATAACGATAGCAATATCTTTGAATTTGATCTCGTCTTACTGACCTCTTTGACTTTACTGTTTCACACTCCAAAATACATCACATGCACAGAGGTGAAATAGGTTCCATTTTTGCTTTAAAGATATCAAGTTTACTCTAGTTTATTTTGTCCGTCAGTGCTCAGCGTCGGTGAAGGAGGATTTTGGGAAGGAACGGTGAAAGGTCGAACAGGTTGGTTTCCAGCAGATTGTGTAGAAGAGGTTCTGCCCCACAACCAGGAGCTGCCGACAGGTACGGCACACTAACACATACAACACAAACTAACACACAGACACTGTCATGTCTTCCTTTCTTTGTTTTTTTTGGAAGGAAACAGAGATCTTATGCTGGGTACACACGAAAAGATAACCGGGTTGTTTTTTGGCCAATTTCCCCTTTCCGACAATTCTAGCTTTGTACAGATTATCTTGGTGTGAGGTGTGTCCGAACCTGATCGGAAGAATGTCGGAGCCACCCCAATCGCAAATAGTAAATATTAAACATGTTTATTATTTACGATCAGAAATCCTGATTTGTGGGGGCAACCCCGAGGACAAACCCCGGCACACTCTTGAGATTAATCACGTGAAACGAAACAATATCCAATCAGAAAGTGAGATGATGGAAGGTGGAAGCAGTCATGGCGCAGCACAAAGTGAAGTTAATCCAAAGTGAATTTGTACAG
This sequence comes from Paramisgurnus dabryanus, assembly GCF_030506205.2. Classification (NCBI taxonomy): domain Eukaryota; kingdom Metazoa; phylum Chordata; class Actinopteri; order Cypriniformes; family Cobitidae; genus Paramisgurnus; species Paramisgurnus dabryanus. Next base: position 30,272,207 of record NC_133358.1, on the reverse strand, counting down.
ACCATGTTCCCGCTGTCTCCACGACTTCACCCAAACCCTTTTTTCCCCTTGAATTTTCTGTGAAAATCATTCCAAACACTATCATTGAATTTTCTTATCATCTGTCATGCTTATTCTGAAGACTCGCGAGATTTTGCGAGATTTCTTGTGTTCACAGTCGTTCACAGTGTGGTGTGCTGTATTTGACACATCATGGCACACCACACACTATGGGTGCAAAACGGTTAAATCTAGGATTTTTTATCCTCATGTTTGTGGTCTATCACATTTTGAAAATCTTGATGAGATGTAAAAAATCTTTTTGTGTGTACCCAGCATTAGACAAATTGTCATGCTGAGCTATGTAACATTAACCTCTGGATAAATATAATGCTTGTAAATGAATCTAAATGCTGGCTTTTTAGATGTGAATAGTGAATGGTTTAGCTTCTTTTGAGGACAACCCCAAAAGCATTTTCATGCGGAGGTTGGTTTGCCCACTCATGCAATTTTGTCCATACAGCACATGAACACACACATCAGTGTTACACACACACACACACACACACTCGCCTACATGTGTTAACATTCAGAGAAATGTGCGTGTGTGTGCTTTCAGAGAGCCGCAGCGAGAAGGCGAGGAGGAAACTGTTTCGTCATTACACTGTAGGAACGTACGACGGACTGGAGGTGCCCAGGTGGGAACTAAATTAAATTCAATGTGAATTCCAATGTGAAACTAATACAACAGTAATAAAACTATGTTTACAATTCAAGAACTCAAAGAGATTCAAAAGCCAACAAACACCACCTCGGTCAAAAATTAGATTGATATTATTCTTTTGCTTCAAATCAGCTTAATCTCAGGCCTTTCAGAAATACTGGTTTGTTGGCAGAAACCCCACGTCAGTTTTTAGCAAAATCCTCTAAGGGCACTGAAGTCGAATGGGATGAGTGACCGCAATTGTTGAGCAGTAAAAGTTTTTTTGCCCAGTTAAATGAGGTTTTATTAAATACTTTTTTTGGAGATTAGATTTTATCTTTATTCAAAAATGACAGTAAAAAGTGATTGAAGAGAAAGGGCAGTGACCGTGGATCACATTCAAACTTGTGTCCTTTGTGAGCACTTGGACCAGAATACAACCCCAATGTATCAGCCACATGCAACACAGCATCCGCTAATGTGTGCTCCTTTTTCTTCATCTCTACCTTTCGAAATCTGACTTTTATCATTTGCAATGTTTCTAGTTGCATCTTTAGTGACTTAACTCTTTCCCTGCCAGCGTTTAAAAAAAAGTTGCCAGCCAGTGCCAGCATGATTTTCATAAAAGTTTAATGCCTTCCAGAAAATTTTCTTCTTTAAATATATAAACAAACAATATATCACATAAAAGAACAGACCCTCTGCTTTAAAAAAAAAAAAAACCGTTTCATCCTACCTTCATTAGTTCTCTTTTTATCACCTCTCAAATATGGGTAGGTTTCTTCAAAAAACACCCACTTTTGAGCAAAAAGCTGAGATAAAAACATTTTTGTGAATGACTTTGGATAGAGATAAAATGCAGAGCGAGCTTTAAGACATACACAGAGTTCTTTCTCTTTCACATGAGACGCTACTTCCGGGTTGTATAAGGTGTATAATAGCGGTATCGCGTGCAGCCAGAAATTCTCGTCATTGGCAGGGAAGCTTTTCTTTTAATTGATGATTATCTCGTCAATAAAGAGTTAAGTGACTGTTTAATAATGACTGAACTCAAAAATAAAACATGCTTATTTACCTGAAAACATGTTAGGCACACTTAAGCCCCTTTGACACACAGATTACGGAAAATGCACAGAAAATGTTTCCGTTTAATTTTTGATTCATTCACACTGTCAATGATTTTCTGGAATCTGTGCGTGCACACACATACTGTTAAGATCCCGTAATGGCACTTGACGTATTTAAAGTCCTGCACTTGGTAGTTTTTTTCCACAGCATCTAAAGTTTGCTTATTATCTATGATTTTTCTTTTGAGAAACCACACGCGTCTATTTTTTTTGTTTATGACAAGATCATAAGGAGCTTGTGATGCGTTGTTCTGTCATGCTGGTGAATGATCTCAGATTCAGGGCGGATGGCAATGAGCTTCCGTATCTCGGCTTCAGTCCAGTTTACCGTCATTTCTTGTAATAATTGTTGATCTGCGTTTAAATCCCTGTGTCAAAGAGCTAAACTTTAACTTTTTGTTGCAATGACATGCCCGTCCTCACTTCGGCACGCTCCTTACCGTACTGTGTCTACATCTTGTTTACACTGAATGCTTTCCGTAATGTTATGGCAATCCTTTACGGAAGCGATCCCAAAACATTTACAGGACGTAACCAAAGTTCTGTGTGAATGGGGTTTTAGAGGGTTTTGCATCTGAATTCTTCATATGTTTGTCTGTATGTGTTAGCAATGTTTGTGGTTAGCTTTTATAAAGTATTAAAGTAAATATATGATGATAAAGGATTTATGTAAAATGATTCTTCAGAAGACGGCTCTTTCTGTTTCAAACATGTGCAGGTACGTTGCAAAAAGCAAATCTCTCCACTAGACATATATGCAAATAACGCACAGCCGCTTTCAAAAATTACACAACAATCTTTGGATCTGTCGCTCTCATGTGGAACATTATCACATGCAGCGTGAGCCACTTCTCTCTCTTTCTCTTTTTCTCTTTCTCTCTTTCACACACACACAAACACGCACACACGCGCGCGCGCACACACACACACACACACACTGCATTAGCCTAAAATCATTGGTTGGTACAGTAAATATGTAAAATTGTGCAGATAGGTCTGGGTTTTTTGCAGATATTTGTATGGTTATACAGTGTATTGGTCATCTGTTGCCATGCTCACCGCTCTCACCCACTCATCAAAATCCCACAATTCTCTCTTATTCTGTGCTAAAAGGAAAATGAATCACGAAATGAAAATCCAGTCATTATTTACTCACCCTTGTGTCATTTCAAACCTGTATGGGTTTTCCTTTCCCCCAGGGTAACACAAAATAAAACCCAATACACTGACTTCAACGTGAAGTTTAGGTGCTGAAGTCCTTTATTCATTCAACATTTGCTGATATTTGTTACCGACTTTGGTCATAGACGCATTGAAGCCACAGGAGGTTTGATGTCATTGGCTCTTGTAAGTTTTATAACCTTTACATTTACATTTAAGCATTTAGCAAAGGTTTTTTTTATTTGTCATAGTAGATAACGTGAGTAGTGCCATATAAAGTCCATTTCATCTTACAAAGTTTCACTGATTGTTCAAATAATCTGAATTAAAAGCCGTATAAGTGAATATTTTAGTAAATAACAACGACTTCAATTATGTTTTAATAAAAGTAAACAAAGGCACATCAATCTCAAGTTCTTCAAATGACACAGCACCAATTTTATATTTCTACATAGACGTTTGACATCATTTATGGCCAACAGGTGCGATGCAGCATATTTAAATATATGTTAATTAGATTTAAAAGCCACCGGGGGCGATCATTAGTGAATAATGACTAAATTTACATTGCTTTTTAACATAACAGATCACCGTGAACTGTCATTGTGTATAATAAAGTCGTGCTGTATGTCTCCTTGGTGTTCCTGAAAGTCCCACAGGTTTGTGATGATATGAGGGTGATAATAATTTAAATATGAACTGTCCCTTTAAAAACACATCTCTCTCTCTCCCACACACTTTCCTTTCTTTCTCTCTCTCCTTTTCTGTACCCTCCTCTTTATTCGCACACCCCTCCTTGTTCTCTCTCTGAATGTCGCAGTGAGTGAATGTAAGCGCTCATTTAAACCCTCTCTCTCTCTCTCTCTCTCTCTCTCTCTCTCCCTCCTCCCTCGTCCAATTCTGTCTTAAGCATGTAGGCTCTTGATACGCTGGGTCTCTCTCTCTCTCTCTCTCTCTCTCTCTCTCTCTCTCTCCTCTCCTCCTCTGGCTGTGCGCGCACCGAGAGACGAGGGGTTGGAGAGGAGGAGGTGCGCACCGAGGAGGGGGGGCACATGGCAATGGGGGGATATGGAGAGAAAGATCTGTCTCTCCCTCTCTCCCTGTCATCCTCATGGCCCTCGCTTGGTCCCCAGAATCGCAGCGTCTGGTTCATTTACAGGTATCGGCTCGTCCGTTCTTTTATTGCGGAGAGAGAGAGAGGGAGGGCGAGAGAGGCAGATGGATGCTCTGAAGAGGTAGAAGACAGACGGTTGAGCAGAATCGATGTTTTAACGTTGGGTATATATATATATGATTGTGTGTGGATGCAGAGCGTCTGGGTGACAGCACGACTGGCGTTTGTTGTAAATCAAACCTTTGGCTTTCAGGCTGTGTGTATATGCGTGGATTTGAATGTGAATGTAGCTGTCATTAAACATGTAACAGGAATTTGTTCTGGCGTGTGTTAATGTTGAAAATGAGTGTGTGTTTGTATGACTTGTACGTGTTTTTGAATCATTGAAATGTGTATGAGTCATTATGGGTGTATGTGTGTGTGAGTCTGTATCGAGGGTCTAATTTAACATAATAGAAAGTTGGGATGTTCTCACCGGCATATATATATTCATATATGCATCATAATCTTTTCCGCCATCAATCCTACACCGACCCAACATGATGATGCCTTTTAAAACCATTCATGCGAAACTGGAAAATGCTGTTATCGTGCCAGCTTGACATTTAAGAACGATCAACTTTAATAAATTTAGCAAAAAATGTTAGAAAATCTAAACAGTTTAACCTTTATGAATTTGGCAGATGCTTTTATGCATGACATTACAAGTGCATTTTAGCATGTATGCTCCATGGGATTGAACCCACAACCTGCTAACCGCTGCTAACACAATGCTCTACCACTGAGCCACAATGTTTCATTTTTTTTGTAGTCTTATATTTAAAATTCAAATAGTTGCATAAAGTAAAATGTCTTTTCTATACCTGATTGTAAAGGGAGATTCTCAAAATGTGAAAGCATCGCTGCAAAGCATCTGTCCAGAGGTCTACAGTGTCAAATCATAGTCTCTCTCTCTCTCTCTCTCTCTCTCTCTCTCTCTCTTAGTGATTACATCATCAAAGAGAAGAGCGTTCTTCTGCAGAAAAAAGACAATGAAGGCTTTGGTTTTGTTCTCAGAGGAGCCAAAGGTGAGATACCTTCACAAACTTCACTTTGATAACCTTTAGTTTCATCGTCATCCTAACACGTGCACATCATGTGTGATCTCTCCAGCTCAGACTCCAGTGGAGGAGTTCAGTCCGACCCCAGCGTTTCCGGCCCTACAGTACCTCGAGTCTGTGGATGAGGGGGGAGTCGCGTGGAGGTCCGGTCTGCGGATGGGAGATTTCCTGATAGAGGTTAGCGAAATGTGCTCACGTCCTTACATGATTAAAACATAACCGTTGAAAGAGGTTTCATGATCAATGCTGTCAAAGCCGAAACTGGCTCAGTGATCCAAACTCGAATCTTCCATCTGTGAGGTGTGAAGACCTGCGCTGAACATTTTTAACACCTACTACTGAGATGTTAAGTCTTACTGGGTTACTTCTGTTACTTACTGTACCTTCATTTGAATTTGGATAAGACTTAGATATTCTGTTTACGCCATCTTGACTGTTTAGTGTTATGAAATAGTTTTATTGATGTGAGCAAACTGCAAAGCTTGTGAATCCCACCCACAAGTGGTGACATCATATAGTACATATGTGGTCAACAAATACGACTTCCGGAAGACGCACCTGAAATCCTGGCCAGGATGCATCCTGGATTAAAGGTCACGTTTGGTTACCCTATTTTAAAGTGTCTTTAAGAGGGCAAATTCTAACAGGTTGCTACATGGAACAATAGACAATATCGGGGACTTTAAACATCATCTCGCATGAAGATGTTAAAAACAACGCAACATGGGCACAGTTTCCAACAACGATATATTGAACGATATATATTATATAAAAATATTTCCTTTTCAAGGAACACGTTTTAAAAAGTTTGTAAGAGTTGTCAGAAACTTGGTGGTAATGACATTGATGTTGAGAGATCATGGTGTAGTTCACTTGCAGCCTAATGCTACGTACACACCAAACGCAGGGCATCATGTTACTCGCTCTAGATTACTTGGGGATTTAACTTCGTGTCATGCAAATTTTTGCTCGAATTGAATATTTTCAACTTGGGCGAAGATGCGTTTGAGGCGAATAGTGCCGTTTGAGGCGAATAGCGCGTGTTTTCGCGGCAAACGCACCGCCCATATCGCGTCATTCGCATCGCCCCATGTGAGGACGTGTCTGCTTGCGTCTTTGCATTGACTTTGTGTGTAATCTACTCGCGCAAATCGTTGAACTCGCATCTGGTGTGAACCCACAGTAAGGTTAGCTTTTCATTTCTAGTAAACGAATTTAGACAAAATTCTTCAATCTTCATCTGTGAAGATTATCTTTTTACAAAATGTGTGATAAAAACTGTCTAAACATTTTGTTAAACACAGAGCGGTTATCCAAAAGTCTGAAAAACAAATTATCTTTTTGGCAAGGGAACCAGTGTCCCGCTAATTTACGGGTTGGCTTACAGAAATACATCAACCCTGTGGCACTTTATTGTATAGCTGCAAATTCTTTAATAAAGCTTATTAGTTTCAGTCCTTAATTCTGATTGGTTAATAACTTAATTTTGATTATGATAAATATGATAAACACATCCTTGACCGCTGCACCCAACGATTCGCTGCATCACAGCACCCTGAGCAATTTAAACACAAGTTAAACTTTCTGTTAGTGTTCACAGTCGGTCAGGGACTTTGATTTGATTTTACTTTCATGAAAGTTGCACTGTTGCGTTTTATTTTTTTGCTTTAATATTTGTATTGTGTGGTAACTGTTTCATTCAGTAAAAGCAATAAGTCACTGCTTAAGGGGTTGCATTGACTCAGCTTTGCATCATGCCCAACAACACCCTTTAGTCATATTGGTCTTGTACCTTATTGCTAAGCATATGATCATAACATGTTTATTTTCACAGGTGAATGGGATGAATGTGGTTAAAGTGGGTCACAGGCAGGTAGTGAATATGATTCGGCAGGGCGGGAACAGCCTGATGGTGAAGGTCGTCATGGTAGCACGAAATCCTGAGATGGAGGAAATGCCCAAAAAGAAAGGTCAGTGGATTTGGCACTGTACTCTACTGTACTGTACGCAGTTATGCAAACGCAGCTGCAGTTGTTTGGCCTGCATATCGCCAGCACAGGGATCAATTGTACATAATGTGCTTTCTTTTTTATTGTGATGATAACAAGCCTCTCTTGACTCAGTTCTTACTGTAACTTCACATGTTTGTGATGTGTTATAACTTATAGGACAGCTCAGTCTTAGTGCATTGCGTTAACAGCCCAAAAGGTCATGGGTTTGAAAGCATGGAACTGAAAAAAACCTGTATAGCTTGTAATACACTGCAAGTCGCTGTGGATTAAAGCGTCTGCCAAATGCATAAATGTAAATGATAAAGGTTTGCACCTTTATTTCAAGAGTCTGTGAGTTTCAGGCCTTGTTGTATATCAGTTAAAATGCTTTAGAGATGCTTTATGTTTAAGATAAGCGTGTTTTAATTTCATTTGTATCTCTGTAGTTCCCCAGCAAACTAAGAGACTGACACCTCCAGCTATCGCACTTCGCTCCAAATCCATGACTTCAGAGCTGGAGGAGATGGGTATAGAAATATGGCATACAATTACGAATATAGTCATATTGCCTGGTTTAATCTTTATTGTTCGGTTTGACTGATATTGCGCTTGTTTGTCTTTATCTCTGGTTTGCCCACAGTGGATAAAGGTTTGTGCATTGTTTTGTTATAGACTATCGAGTCATTGTAGGGTGAATGAAAATTAAGTCTTTGTCGTAATGCATCTTTTTTTTATTACATTGTCATCATGAGGTTTTACTGTCATTTCCAGTATTCTGAGTATTGATTGTCATTAGATTCTTCTTACCATAATGCATTTATTTTAAAAGTATTACAGTAACAAAATTCCTCTAGTTTAATGATTTATGTGTCTGAAATCAGCATCTAAAACTTCTACTAACTATGTACATCCAAATAAGCTTAGTATCTATAAAAAATAATTTTTAACAACAAAACCCCATGATTTACTCACCTACACATGTCCATCCTTTTCATACCAACACATAGTCAGATATTTTTAAAAGTGCGATTGATTTTCTCTCCTGAATGTGAAGGAGTTTAAGATTGCGGCGTAATGGAAAGCTAGTTATTTTTGTTTGTAAAGTTTTAAAAATGTATATTTTTCTTATAAAATTGCATCGATTACTCTTAAAAGGCCTTTATCTTTCCCCCGGAGCTGTGTGGATTACTTTTGCAAAGGATGGATGCCCATTCTTTGGACTTGAAAGAGCGGACCCCAAATTCATTTATTATAAAGATTGGAAGAGCTAGGACATTTCTGCATATGTGTTCATATGAAAACGGATGGACATATGTAGCTCAGGTGGCTTCATGGTAATTAAATCATGGGTTAATTTTCATTTTTGGCTGAACTATCCCTTTAGTTGGTTTTATTCGTATTAATTAAAGTTGGCTTTTGTACGCACTGTATCTAAAGATGCAGGCATTAAAAATAAAAGTAAAAAAACAATCAATAATGGTCAGTATATCAAAATATTGCTGTGATGTAGGCTATAAGTACAAATTAAATAATGCATCACTATTTTTTGTATCCCAGTCTCGAGAAAGCTTTTTACAGTAATGAGAATTACACGCAATATGCTTAAATGTTATAAGCATCTTTTAAAGCAATATATATATTATCTTCATTAATTTATACATTTGATTTGATGTGAAGTGTCCTCTGGACATGTGATTTCAATCTCATCAACATTTGCTAATTTGATCATTTATTTGGATAATCTTTCCTTCAAATAAAACGTTATTAACATCATCTTTCACTTTAATTGTCTACTGGCTCAATATGTGCAGAACAGTATAGTACAGAACAGTGCTGTCGGTTGCTAGTGATGGCAGAAGTAATGATAGTAATAATAACTATAACTTACAGCAGAGAAGAAATGCTATAATGTTTTTTTTTTGGCTCATCTGTCAGTTCCTGCTCAGTTTGTTCCCATGGCAACTAGTAATGGATAGCAACTTTGATAAAAACACATTTGCTGGTACATGATTTTAGCACTATTAAATCAAATTGTGATACTAAAGTAATGTTGTATGTGTCCACTTTCTTCATCTAATGAAAATGAATTATACTACTATCATATTATTATCAGCAGCTTCACCGTGGAAGAAGAAACCAGGTGACCTGATGTTTCTCTTTTCTGTGTATGTGTGTGCGTAAATGCAGGTGTTGCAATGCATGTATGTTATAATGTGCATCACTGCTGCTAATGACATGAACAGAAATCTTTAAGCATCTTAAAAGCATCTCTTTAATATTTACATTTATTTATTTAGCAGATGTTTTAATCCAAAGCGACTTATGAATGAGGCAGCATGAAACAAAAACAGGTGACGTCCGGGGCTAGTTGTCACAGGAAAGAGTATATAAATGTGTTTTTTTAAGCAGTGATTTTAACACTTAGTTACAAATTTCTTAAATTGTGATTTGACTTGCAAACTTAATTCCAATAACCAAACATATTTGCTGCAGTAAGAAGTGTGACAACTAGCCCCGGTCTCTGTGCTATGTGTCGGCTTGTAAGCTTTCCATTGAGTTATTTGATTCAGAAGTGTTATTTGTGTGTTTGTTTGAGGTGATGCTGAGTTTGTTTGTAATTTCTCAATGCCCAGATCACACAGAGAGCTCTCAAGTGCCGGAAAAGAAGAGAAGTGTCTATCAAATGGCTCTTAGTAAGAAACCTTTTTCCTTTTTATTTATTATGATATTAACATCTCCTACAGTGAGTCTCTATATTTGCACACCTGTTTTATAATGTATGTTATTATAAGCATCGGGCTAGCTAATGTTATACTGTATAAAAAATATATGCCACATCAAATAATCAGAAAATAATTCATTTAATTTCAAATTTAAATAATTTGTATCACTATTTTTCGTTATTGAAATAATTTTTAAGTTTATTTATAGTCTGTATTTTAAATTGATCAATGCTTTTGATTAGAAATGACTATAGATCACACTAGTGGTCAACTCATGTGTGCTCATGTGAGTTTGAGTCATGCTTGCATCATTTGCAGATCTCTCTCTGCTGTTTTCTGTCATCTCTCTACTGTTTCTATAAATAAAAGTGTGAGAAGTGCAACTTTGTGTTTTTTCTTTTACGCTTTGGTTCTTCAGATAAGCTGGATGAGATTCTCGCTGCTGCTCAACAGACTATTAGCACATCTGACTCTCAGGGTCACAGGGGTCACGGAGGAAAGAAGGAACGAAACAAGGGCTTTAATGCTAATGAGGTAACACCTGCGTTTCATCATCTCGGTTCGGAGTTAACAGTATCGACAAAGCTGCCATAAAATCGTAGCTAATAAAGTCTGAAAAAATATCTCACTTCACCTAACTACAGTAAAAGCAAAATATAGCTTAATGATTAGCATGAAGCTGTTTATTTTATATGTTTTTTTCCCATATTTAATCTGCTGATAATGTGAGCCGGCATAAAATTGAGAGTTTTTCAATCAATAAATAATTTTAACAATTTCATAAATTTTCAACAGAGAAATTGACATTTGGACAACAGTAATGTTCAGCAATATTTTAACACTACACATGCTAAAAATTATATATTTAGAAACTTCCTATACAGTTAAAGAAAAGTTTACCCCAAAATATATTTTACTTAACCTCAAATCATCTTAGGTGAATATGACCTTGTTCTTTCAGCCAAAAACAAAGTTATGTTAAATGAAATCCTGACTCTGTTCAGCTTTATAATGGCATTGGATAGTGTATCAAAAACGAATCCATACAATGTCTTATGAGGTGATGTGATGGGTTTCTCAATGGAAACATTTGTATTTCAAACTTTATAACTACAGCTGTATGGATGTTCATGAAAAAGTTGAGGTCAGGAGAAAGGCTGACCTCTGACCCAACATTACAAAAAAATCACTTCACTTTCGAAGACATTTATTAACTGTCTGGATTAGTTATTGATGGATGGATGCTTTTTAACTGGGGCACTACCCAATGCCAATGTGAAGCTGAAAAGAGTCAGGATATAATTTAATATAAGCGTGTTTGACTGAAAGAAGATGGTCATACACACCTAGGATGACTTTAGGGTGAGTAAAAATAAAGGCTAATTTTCATTTTGGGGTGAACTGTTCTAACAGTGAACTATAAGATGTGCTGAACATATACATTTTATTTTTTCCTTTTACCTTTTTACAGCAAACATTTGAACAATCAAGTGTTGGCATGGTGTCATCAGGATCTGGGTACGGTTATAATCAAGCCCAGTTTTCATCAGGCCATTCAACTCAGCGTGCTATGATGATGCGTCAGAAATCTATGGGTGAATTTATTAAATTAATCTTTTGTATTCACATTAAGTGTATGGTAATGAAACTTATTGAACTTATTTTATCCTCTGTGTTGTGTATATCTTTCCAAAGTGGTGACCGAAGATGAGAGGGTACAACTGCATCCTCCTGCTATGAAGTTGTCCCGCAGTCTTTCCGTGCCTGGACCAGAGGACATCCCCCCTCCACCCGACACCTCAGCACCTGAGCCACCACTTTCTGCCGGTGGCTACGTAGACAGAAGAGCTGCCCCAACACATTTTTATCCTGCCGCCCCTCTGCCTCCATCACATCACTTGCCTCACAGCCAGACACAGCACAGAGTCCCACCCAACCGGAGGGTAAAAACTTTGGTATCTAGGGGATTTATCAGACATTTTATTCTTTATTGTTGGTAGCAGGATGAGGACGTATACATTTTTTGTTACAGGCAGAAACTGATACCAGCAAGATGAGTGGAGCAAGAATGGGTGGCCTGAGGCGTGGCTATAGCAATGCCACACCCCCCTCTGACATGGGCAGCAAGCAGTCCACCGCACAGCGTAACCAAGTGCCAATGCTAGCCAAAGTTGCAAGTCGACAGGGTGGAAAGGGACTGTTGGTGAAGCAACGTAAAGTTGAGGAAACAACTGGCAAAGTGGAGAAAAGTTCTATTTCAATCCCAACTATTATTGTTAAAGCACCATCTACTAGCAGCTCGGGGCACAGCAGCCGTGCAAGCAGTGAGGATACAGAGCCACCCGCTGAGCTTAATGAGGGACAGGTGGAGGGAAAGCCTCAAAACACTCCTAAACCCACTCCACCCCCACAACCTAGTATGCCGTCAAAGCTGGAATCACTGGGCAGGAGCACAGCGCAGCAGGAACGTGAACGCTACCGTAGGCGAAGCACCTCTTTCTACTACTCCTCTGAGGAGGACGTCTTAGATGAGCAGGAATCTACACAGACTTCAGTGGAGCCTAGCTCCTCCACTCCTCGTTTACGCCCTTCCAAATCTATCGATGAAGGGTTGATCTCTGGTGACGCCTTAAGCATGCCGCCTGCATTTGGGTTGCCGCAGTATGCGTCAGCTACACCTCATCAGGCCACTACCTTTATCCACCCTTTGACAGGGAAGGTTCTAGACCCGACGAGTCCACTCGGACTCGCACTTGCAGCACGAGAGAGAGCACTTAAAGATGACCGCCGTACTCGTAGAGAAGATCGTCACTTTGGTCGCCAGATGTCCAGCACTGGAGCCTTTCCTTCTGCAGTTTCCCCTTCCAACCAAAAACCAGTGCCTCCTTTCTACATCTATCAGTCACACACCTCACTCTACCTTAGTGGCTCTTCTCCAACAACAGGTGGGACAATTTCCCAGAGACGCCCACAGTCACCTAGGATGCTGGAATTAACTGGTGGTGGGACGGGGACCATGGAATGGAATGATCAGAATGTTGTGGATAGAGAGGAAAAGGGGGCATCCAAGGTGCGTTTTACAGATAATCAAGCCAGACAGTTCCAAACTCATGTTCAGGAACGGGACAACAGAACCAATCAGTACCAGACTCACCTGCGAGACAGAGAAAGGGAGGGGCATAAAAGGATACCGCCCAAGCCTCCACCTCGCAGACCGTCTTTTTTAGATAAGGAAAGTGAACTCAGCACAGCTGGACAAAGTCCCAACAGTGATTCCCAGGAGGCAGAGAGAAGAAATGACAGGGGACGGCAGAAAATGGAAGACAGGAATAGAGAGTGTGGGATGGAGAGGGAGGGAGAAAAGGAGACAAAAAGAGGGGGCAATCTCGGGGCAGGGGAAGGTGGAGATGTGATGGTGCTTCCACCTCCTGCTGCATCTGTGGATATAGACGACGAGTTTGTCTTTGCTGAGCCCTTACCTCCACCGATCCAGTTTGCTAATGGATTAGAAATTGACCCACATGGAACATCTAAATACAATCAACAGCAACAACAGCCGAATGAGCTGTCAGGATCTCAGTCGCTCCCAGAGCAACAGTCCCTGCAAATGGTTTCCAAGCCCCCGCAAGACGCCATGTCCCTACCAGACATCACTCATGCTGACTCACAGCATTCACCAGCCCATCCATCTGCTGTTGTACATCCCTTTCTTTTTCCACCATGTCCCCTCATCCCACCTCCCCAGCTGTGTCCCAAAATACCACCCCCAAGCACACCCCAAACTCAACCCCAAGTCCATTCCCAGGATTCATCACACTCAAACACCAGCCAACCACAACCTTTACATTCATCGCAGGCAGGAGACTCTGCGGCATCTAGTCTTACATCTTATGACAGTGAGGTGGCAAATCTGACTCAGTCAGTACTTTCTCCATCTCTTCCATCTCCCCAAACATTCCCTTCCTCCAGTTCTCCTTCTGCTCCACCCTCATCATCTGAAACCATGTCACTGCATCGACCTCAGCCCCTTTTCTGCTTGCCGCATGGCCAGAGTAACGTTTCTCTTTCATATCCCACTGTGGCTGCAACTGCAGCTGCAGTGACCGTCACTGCAACAATGCCTTCAGAAAGTGCATCTGTCGTCTCAGGCGACCGACCTACTACAACAGTTAAGGGCCATGAGTGGTCGGAAACCGTGGTTGATTCTGGAATTGAAGAACTGGACAGTCACAGCAGTGAACATCACATGGTAAACCTTGCAGAAAAAAGAGAAAGAGGAGGGGCTCCAGGGCAGGAAAGATCAGTAAATCGGATGAGAGAAAGCATAGAGACTGGAATTATAGGCGATGGATTTAAAGAAGACCGAAGTGTATCTCTGGATTTGTCTCTTTCACATACTGAGAAAATCACCCAGAAAACAAATAGCACTCAGAACAAAACATACGTGCAAAAGAGCAAACCTCCAAACCCTCCCCTTGCCAAAACACACATGCATAACATGTCAAAATTTCACGCACAAACAGAGAATGGTCGAACTGGACCGCTGCTGCAACGGCAGGCTAGCACCGCTCCCAACATGTACCGGTCAAATGAAGAGGAGGAGCATGAACAAGGAAAAGAAGGAGATAATGCTGTGAAGATTCCATTGTTTATGGACCGTCGATTGAACTCCCCTCTGTCCAATGTTAAGGCCAGCATCATTAATGAACTTAGCAGTAAACTACAACAGATTGGTGGATGGCAGAGCCAGGGACCACAGCAAAATCATAGGTCAGATATCATCTATCACTATCAACATAAACACAAATCACAAAAGTGTTCAGATATTTGTATAACCCAGAAATAGTTGTTTGGATAAAAATCACTTTTGGTCATACTTAAGGTTAGCAATTGAACAAGCATTGTTTGAAATTTTAGAGGTTTTGCAATCTCGAACAGTATCCAAGCATTGTGGCAAATCATTTTTCATGGGCAAGCACTTTTTCAGTTAAGTTTGAACCTGTTTGTATGACTGAATCTTACTGGTTTTACAAACACTTCCTTTTATTTTATTTTTGACAGGTTGCCAAGTGATCCCTCAGCCTGTGCACCACTCCTCCCTTCCCCTGCACAGTCGCTTCAGCATTCATTCACTTCAAACCTACCACCAAACTCTTTAACATCTAACTGCCCATCTGCAGTTCTAAACCCTGTACCCACAGTTCCTCTTTTGACCTCCCTAACCCAAGCCATAACTCCCAACCCAATACCTCTCACCCAAATCCCACCTGCAACTTCTCTCAAAGACTGGTCGCAACTTAACTCTCCTATTTCATTTCCTCATGGGGTTCTCTCACCTCCATCATTACCTCACGCCCCCCTCTCTCCTCTGTCCCTCGCTCATGCACCCCTGTCTCCACAGTCCTTACCTCATCCTCCCATTTCTCCAATTTCCCTCTCTCATCCACCGCTCTCTCCCTCCTCTATCTCCCATTCTCCTCTGTCTCCATCTTACTCCCCCTATCCTTTGTCTCCAAAGCATCGCTCTAAGTATCGTGGTAAAGCGTGCGAGTTTCAGTTCTCCGGGCCGGAGCTACGGCGCGCAGAATCTCATTCATACACTCGCCGTCGAGCACCCAGTCCCCTCATCTCCTGCTCAGACCACCCTCAACCTGGCCCTCCGCGACCGTCCTCTCTCCCTCTTTTTCCATCTGCGCCCATTTACGGCTCCCCATATGAGATACAGCCTCCTTTAACACCTCCACTAGCAGTAGCACATCAATTGTCAGACCACTTTTTCACTCAAACGTCTCCTCTCTTCCCACTTCCGTCCCACGTGGTTCCTCCGAACCCCATACTGGTCTCCAGCTCTCTCTCCCCCACCAACTACATGTCCGGAGGTTCTTCCCCTTCTTGTATGAGCTACCCGCCCTTAACTCCACCTCCACCCAATCAGCCCTTTGTATCTAAGCCTCTCCCCTACTGGAGCAAATACGATGTTGCTGATTGGCTGACGTACCTGAATCTATCAGAACACCGGGAACGTTTTCTCGACAACGAGATTGACGGTTCCCATTTGCCATCTTTGACAAAAGAAGACTTCCTGGATCTGGGCGTGAGTCGGGTCGGACATCGCATGAACATTGAACGTGCGCTTAAGAGACTTACAGAAAGGTGAGATAGGAAAATAAGGGTAGATTGGTTGCTCAGAGGAAGCAATGAAACAGATCAGAAAGCATAAGGTGGACAAATGTGTAGTGAGGGAAAGATCAGACTGAAAGAAAGACTTTTTATGTTTGTCCACATAAAATGGTTCATAAAAATTTAGCTCTGCATGGATAATTCAGCCTGCAGCTCTACTTGACAATAAGTGAGTAATCTGCCCTTTTATGTTTTTGTACGCTTAAGGTGAAGTTTAGTAAGTGAAGCAGGAAGGTTTAATCCGATCTCCTCTGTTAGGTTCTGATGATCACAGAACAAGTTTTTATTTCCTTTCGTGACGTCCGCTTGTACATACAAAGTAGGTTTTACCAATAAATAACAATTTGGCTATTCAGTTTAAACCTAGATTTTACTGTTACTCCATTGCTTTAAACTAACTCTGCCAAACTCAGTTAACTTTAATCAACAAATCCTGGATATCATTTCATACATCTTTGGTTATAATCTGTAATAATTCATATAGATATTTTTTATATTCCATTTGACATGCACATAATCATTCGATCCACTGAATTACACATCATTTGTTTTGTTAAGCATGGCATTTATATTTCTAATAGCACGACCAAGCCCTATAATTTCATACACAGCACTTACGTAACTTTAATTACTTTTCATGTGCCGAATTCTTCATCTTCTTCTATAGATGACGACTTTATGCAGCACTTTCGTTTCTAACCTCATGCTCTGCCTCCTTTTCTTTCTTTTTCTTTCCTCGTCCATCTTTTTAGGCTTTCCTCTGCTTTCTCTATCTGCACTGTTTCCTCTGAAGGGCAAAATGAACGTATGAGAGATGAAGCGACTCAGAGCTAGAGGAGAGAATTATAGAGAGTTAGGATGAGATTAGACAAAAGCACTTGAAGTGGCAGGGAAAGACGTCCAGTGAAGGACAGATTTGGACCGGATGTGGCGGATTGGAAAGGAGAAGCGCTCTGGAATACATGAACACTCTGATAGAGTGAAAGCTAAAGTTATCTCGAGCACATGTTTGTCTTACCAGTTGAATCTGGAAGGTCAGACGTCTCGAATCAATCATAGACAGACAGTGAGAATGTATTTCCTACAATGTTTTGGGGATGACTATGGTGAATTTTATTAATTTATGAATAAAAATGAGGCTAGCTACTGTACATGTTTAGCATCACGATTTACAGGCTTTGATTCATCCGATATTAATGATGATTAAAGTCAACATGAAATGGAATCAGTTTACTGTCATAACACATTTTTTGGTTTATTGTGCATCGTTGCACCAACAAAACAAGTCTAATAATTTAAGCTCCGCCTCTATGTCATCAAGCCCTCTAACATTTCAACTATTTGTAAGAACCTGGTTCTTTTCTGAAACACATCCAAATCATTTCCATTGCCTTGAGTTTTTTTTATTAAATATCTTGAATACATGTCAGATGACAGAAGTTATATGGCTTGCAAACATGTTCATGTTGACTTTAAACCGTAATAAATCATCACTATCAATGCCAATAATAATATCCATATAAGAATTATGTAAACGTTGTAATGCCATAAGCAGAATCAGTCTTCCAAAGATCAAAACACAACGAAAGAACCCATTGTTTATATTGCGCTCTGTTCAATCTACACAAACACACATAAAGACGGACTGTGTGTGTGTTTGTTATGCCAGTGGTGGATGTTTTATAGGAGAAAGCATAACTCCATTTCATTTGAAAATATATTTAAGAAAATAGGAAGAAAGAATATATATATGTATGTATGTGTGTGTATGAAAATGTATGCAGAATATAAAGGTAAATATATATATAAATATCAAATATTTCTATTGTTCTGTACAATAATCGATGAATATGATGATACATAAGCTCTGCTTAAGAGGTTTGAATAAATTATAACTATTCTCTTGAATTTCTTCTCATTTCTTCTAGACCAAACTAGACATACACTTACAAACAATCCATAGTGATATGTTTAACTAATCATGTTATCATTAACTCTCTGTTTATACCAAAATTTGAAATATGCCTTTTAGTCAATCTCTTTTTAAAACCCATTGTATTCACATAAAAAACCTGTCTCTCTACTGTATTTTATCGTCACTGTAATGCCGAGCTTTTTGCGAGTTTGTAATGTTTGCGTATCATGTTTCCGTTTTTTTAGAGTTCGACTTCTCGCTGCGCAGAGCGACCGGATTATGACGTGGAAGTACAGCGTGATTTATAGACACTTTTCTTGACTCGTTCTCCCTTTACCTTGATGTCATTATTATTGATTGGTTTGTGCAGCGCTGCGTGAAGCAGACAACACCTGTTGGTGGGCCTACACTGTAAATTCTTTGCTGCCTTAATTTTTTTGTTGAATCAACTCAGATTAAGTCATGTCAATTTACTATTATTTATCTTTACAAGAGATAAGTTGCTACAATTTATAAAATATAGTTGAAAAAAGTAAACTTCATTTTATAAGTTATAACAACTCATCTGTAATCGAAATACAAATAGTAAGTTGACATGACTTGTAAATCTGAGTTGATTCAACAAATAAATTTAAGGAAGCAAAGATATTTTACAGTGTAGAATTTATTAAAATGTTTCCAGCCTGACGAATACACACCAATGCCGCACTTGGCGAGTGAGTGTTAACTTTTAACTGTTAACTGGTGAGTTTTAACTGGTTTTACCTGATAAAAAAATCAACTCCTCTAATTTTTCTCAATTCAATCCTGCTTTCTTGCATGATCCTGTCATGTTTAAAACGACATGAGGGTGACACATTTTTCATTTTAAGGTGAACTAAGGTGAAGTCAACATTTGAAATATATCCACTTGTTTATACAGTATTGATACAGTAGATGACAGTGATCATTCCTGGTTGTTTACTCTTGTTACCAAACCAAGTCAATACTATGACCCGTTTAGATTTGAAATGCAAACATAAATGAAAAAACAGATCTGTGTGTTTGCTGTCATGAGGTTCTTCAGTAATTCGACTGATAAATACTTTACATATCTGAAGTTCTTGTCTCTAAGTTGTGACTGTCAAAGAGTCGAAATAACTCTTGCATTCTACAACACACTTAACTTTCACACCTGACAATTAATTTACACTGAGACGAGAGGTAGAGAGAGAGAGAAAGTGTGTGTGTGTGTGTGTGTGTGTGTGTGTGTGTGTGTGTGTGAGAGAGAGAGAGAGAGAGAGAGACAGACAGACAAGTGTACATATGTAGCTCTATAACAGCTGACTGTGGTTAAGTGCGCGCACACACACACACATTCACATTTGAGAGAAACATCAGACAGACATGATACAGCAGTGAATAAACTTCTGTCAGTGAGAAAGAAGAAGCCTCGGCCAGGAGGTGAGAGTTCAACTTTATCTATTTAATATGTTTTTGTTTTATATATATATAGATGTTGTGTAAGCCAAACTGTTGCATTGACATTGAAGTAAATAAACAACACTGTTTCATGTGTTTTTGTGCATTAAATGTTTTGCATGATTCTGATTTGGTAAATAGTTCAAATCGATCATTATCATGTCATGCAACATTTTACAATACACCTTTTTTGGTAACCAAGCCAAAGGTTGAAATTTGTCTTTGACTACAGCAGTAACATGAAAACAAACATGACAAATTTAAAACATATTTAAAGTTTTAAATACATTTAAAACACATTTAACTAATGTTTTACATATATGAGTCCAACTAGCAGACGTGTCATGTGATAGATGTGTTAAATGTGCTGAAATGCAGCTTGAGTAACTTCAGATTAAAGTTTGCTTGATGTTAGACCGTTGTTTTATTCTGCATAGGTTTCTAAACCAGAAATTAAAAATGTATCCAAATATTACTCTGATGTTGTAATGAAGTAAGATTTGTTTCCGAAATCAGAGAGTTTATTGATCAATTGTATATATGATAAATAATAAGAATAAATAAATAAATAAATAAAACACGCAAATCCAATCTAATAACTTATGTGTATTTGTGAGTGTTCATGTTTGTGTGAAAAATGAATAAGATTTCTTTAGAGTAATCCATACAGGTTTAGCAGTGGATAATTCAGTAGTCAGTAGTGATAATAAAGTAAATTCATTAGGTTAAAAATAGTAAGGAAAATTTACATTTATACACTTGGCAGACACTTTTAACCACAGTGCATTTCAATATTTGTGTTCCTTTGCTTCAAACGTATGACCTTTTGTGTTGCTAATGCAATGCTTTACCACTGAGCTATACTGTGCTATACATGCTAAAAAATGAATTAACATCCTCCTGATGTTAAAATGCTCAGCTGGTGATTTCATCTGCTATTATCTGACATTTGATATATTTAATAATGTTCTATTCTAGTCAAGTTATTTGTTTAGCTGCCATAGTGACCATTGCACTGAATCTATTTGACATAAACCGAAGACACCTGTTATTTGTCAGAAAGACATGTTTCCATAGAGTTTAAAGTATAGTATTGACCCTTTAAATAAACAATAATAATGTCAGACACTTATATACATGTATCTCACACAAAATAGGTAGATATGTAAGTGCGCACGTTTGTGTGTGTGTGTGTGTGTCTGTGTGTGTGTGTAACATGAGATCTTGGATCTTGTTTATTTGGGGATCTCTTGGGTGGTGGCAGGAATTTCAGGGTGGGTTGGGGGAGTGATTTCTATTTCTGAATCCAGAATCCAGTAGTGACACACACATACACACCCATACAGTATGCTCATAAACACATGTTTATTTATATATGCACTGCAATCCATTCATTATTTTAAGTTTATCTCTATTATCTAATTCGATTTTACGTTAACTTTATATTTTCTCAGGATTTTGTCTGCTTTATTTTAATTCTGTTTTGTAATGATGAAGAATGTAAAGATGACAGCAGATTTAACAGATGTGTATCATCAGAACTGACTGATCCAGTTACAGCAGTAAGAGTTTCAGTCACGCAGACAGTGGTGGGCACTGGATGACAGCCAGACCTTTACTAAGATCCTTTTATAAGACAGAATTTATGTGCATGCAACACAGACATATATTATAATGCATGCATGCGGTCATTTTGCCTTGCCTTTGAGGTCATCAAGAATAAGGCAAATCTTGTGACATTAGCTTTTGTGTTTAATTACAGGTGTTTAGAAACTTAGGCACAGTGTGAATATGCAGCTTGGTCTCACTGTTAATACTTTTTATGAATACATAACTTTCAAAAACACAAAACATACTTTTTTGTACATTAAAATTTGCAACATTTAAAGGGACACTTCACCCATTTGCATTAAGCTTTCTACAATTAGAACCCCAGTCATGTTTTTGAATGGTCATGCATCATTTCCTCAGTTGCCACTGAGACAGGAGAAATACAGATTTCAGTGTTGCACTTCCTTCTTTCAATGATGTAAAAATCATCATTTTGCATCATTGAAAGAAGGAAGTGCAATATCTTTGTTGAGGGGGTGAGACTACAATCACCCCTTTTCTCGGTCAAATAGACACCAAATTCTAAATGTATGTTACATTTCGACTACAAATATGACACACTTTCAATAAAGATTAATGTTTCTACGGGTAAAATGCTCCTTTAATCGTAGCATTATTATGTTTTTACAGCTACAATACGTAAAACATTTACAAATCTCTTATACCATAAAGATTGCTGTATAATTTCCCTTTAACCATTTTATCGATAATGTTACCCCCAAACCTTACCCTAAACCCAAACCCTTTATATACAAAATGTAAAAATACATAATGTATTCTTTTATATTATGCAACTTAAAGGACAGAAATGTGTGAGAATATTTTTGCAACAATATAGCATTTAAAAGATATTTTAAGCTGCTAATACAGTCCTACCCATTAACCTACACAAAAGTTTATTAAAATCATATACTGTAAGAAATGAAACGCATAACAGACAGACAAGTATAATCACAATATCTTATTTATTCAAAAAGCAGAATCAAAAGTAGTTAA
This sequence comes from Paramisgurnus dabryanus, assembly GCF_030506205.2. Lineage (NCBI taxonomy): Eukaryota > Metazoa > Chordata > Actinopteri > Cypriniformes > Cobitidae > Paramisgurnus > Paramisgurnus dabryanus. The sequence continues at coordinate 30,250,146 of NC_133358.1, read as the reverse complement.
AATTATGATGTTCTGTACAGAGAAATATAAAAGTTATTAATCCACGAGAAATTAATCCAGCTTCTCTCTGTCAAAGTGCGCATTTCAAATTTACGTATTAGTCCTGTCAACATGTCGATATTATATATTTCTGTGTGTATTAAAACTTTAATAAATGTACATGTGGTAAAACCACACGTAAAAATACACACTCATGTAAACACACTGCTTTTAACTTTTTTGCAGGCTGCTTCAGCCATGGCCGACCCTTCAACATCCCCGCCTGAGGATCTCAACAAACTCAGTTTCTGGATGGTAAAAATAACCAAGATATCTAGTAATCTGCCTCACTGTTTACAAATATACTGCTATATTTGTCTATTGGCATCAACTCAGAGGTGTAAAGTAATTATTTTTACCCACTACTCATCAGAGTGTTTTTCTTGGGCAAACCACTACATTAAGTTGTATAAATACAAGCAGTTTTTAACCTTTAATGCTTAGGCCTATGTACATTAAAAATGTAGTACTTTACTACTTAAACTTGTGTAAAAATATTAAATGAAATGTACAATGAAATGTAGTTAAGTAAAAAGTATGATATTATAAAGAAAAAAAGTCAGATACTGGAAAAATCATACTTGATTTAAGTAAAAATACTTGAATATGTTACACTTTTGGCTCAACTCTTCTTCATGCCTAACAATTTATTTTACATTTAAATTTAGGCCCTTAGCAGTAGCACTTTATTTTACAGTATGTGTACTTACCTTGTACATATATTGTAAATATTTTGTACAGTATACAGTACATACATTACAGTATACTGTAAATACACTATAAGTACCTGTTATTAACTCTACCTTGCCTGTTAGTACTAAATACTTATATTGAACATTCATTTATAAGTACAGTAGTGTTTCTCGTTAGTTACAGTATACCTACACTACAAGTATGTATCTGGTATTACCAGTTACATGATAACTACCAAGTATGTACCACTGGTAAGTACAGTAATTATACCATTTAATACCATGTAGATACACAAAAGTAAGTACCCCACATTTGTCTGTAAGTACAACATATTTATCATATATGTACAAGGTAAGTACACATCTATAAAACCTTTCTAATGACTGAAAAGTTCTCTGTAAAAACCAAAAATGATTCACATATAGCATCTCTAAAAACTTTTATTTATAAGAGTGCTTGTTGCTCTGAACTTCTGCCTATGTAGGTAGGCACCTCACTAATTTTGGATTAGTAGGTGATCACCAAAAACTAGTTGACAGACAATTCTTTTTCCAAATGCTATCTAATTCTGTATTGATTTTCTTGTGTATTTATCTCTTAGCCAGGAAATTATGAGCGAACAGTTCGGAGAACATCAGAGTCGTACCAAGCATGTAAGGACATCATAGCGTGTATGAAGGACCGGGCTCAAGTGGAGCAACAGTACGCCCGACAACTGACCGAGTGGAGCAAGAAATGGAAGTCGGTCACTGACAGCAGTGAGCTGAATTTAATTTTGAGTTGAACTAGTTTAACTGTTTGTAATTGCTTAATTTAGCAATGTGGTCCTGCACTGCAAAAAAACCTTCTTACTTTAGTATTTTTGTGTTGTTTTCAGTACAAATATACGTCTAATAAAATAAGTCTACTTTTTAGACAAAAACTATAACATTTAATGAATTTGTGCCTGCAATAAGCACAAAAAAACCTAATGGGATAAGAAAAGAAATCTTGATTTTTTTTTTCAAGAAAATTTCAAGAATATTTTTCTTACGTGATTGGAAGATTTTTTTTTTTTTGCTTGTTTTAGGCACAAATGTAGTAAAATTTTTTGTCTAAAATGTAGACTTATTTCCTTAAGATATTTCACTCATCAAGAAAATTGGCTCTCTTTAGACATGAGCAGATTGCAAAAAATGTTTCAATGTAGTACAAATTTGGATACTCTGAAGGTCGTTGCATCATTGCAAATCAAACCACACTGCAAAAAAATTACTTTCTTTAAAAAAATTATTAAATCAAAATGCATTTTCTTGATGAGCAAAATTACCTAAGAAAATAAGTCTAGTTTTTAGACAAAAATCATCAAATTTAAGTGCATAAAACAAGCAGAAAATCTGCCAATGTGGTAAAAAACTTTTTTTCTTAAACACTTAATTCCAGAAAATTTTCTTTAAAAAAATCTGCCAATGGGGTAAAACACTTTTATCTTAAACACTTAATTCCAGAAAATGTCAATAAAATTTTCTTAATTTAGATTGTATATTTTTGTCTATAAACTAGACTTATTTTGCTCATCAAAAAAATAACAAAAAACCCATCTTGATTAATTTTTTTTATATTTGTACTGAAAAGAAGAAAAAAACACTAAAGTGATTTTATTGCAGTGCATGTTGGCTGTATTGTGTCTGTGAGATGATTTTCAGCTTCTCTATCGATCTCAGTATTTTGATTTGCTCATTCTCTGGGTCAGGGCCGCTTTATGGGTCGCTCATGCGAGCGTGGCAGTGCTTTTTCTCATCCACCGAGCGTCTGTCCACCCTCCACACATCCATCGCCCAGTCTCTGGTGAAAGACGATGGAGAACGCATTCGCTCTTGGCAGAAGGAGACATTTCCACGAAAAATGTTCTGTGGTTTCAAAGAGTCACATGACCTTGGGACGGCTTTTTCACGTGCTCAGAAACCCTGGGTGAAAAGATTAAAAAAGGTAAAACTGAGACGTCTGTGATAATGGGTTCACAGTTTGAAGATGGTTTTTATCTATATGCATGCCCTTACGAAAAAGAAGTTTATTCAAGTGTGCTATAAGTATATTTCTTTTAAACTTAAAATAAAAAAGTATACTTTCAGTTTACTTTTTATGTACCTCTCTAAAATGTACTTTAGGTACTTCTCAGAAATATACTTAAATTGTACTAAAGTATACTTGACCTATACTGACCGAAATGTCTAAGTATATTTGGCCTATACTTGTTTACTGACATATACTTAACAGTATTAAGTAAAAATGCAACAACGAAAGCTACATCAAGAAAGCTGCAAAAAGCCATATGAATAGCCCTGGTAAAAAATAAATATACTTTATTGTATTTCAAGTATATTTAACTTAGCATGTACCAACTTTTAATATATTGAAGGTATGCTTACAACATATTTGCTTACAATTAAACTTTTAATATATTTCAAAATAATTATAATTTAATATATTTTCTAAAAGTATACTTTAAAAAATATACTTGGAGTTAAAGTTCTGTGCAATTTTTAAAGTATACTAATTTGAACTTATTTTAAAGTTTATTTTAGGTATACTTTATCTGTTAAAGTTATCATTATAATAATGCACTGACAGCATATTTATAAAATACATTATTTAGCATCCTTTAGAAACAGTCTATTTTAAGTAAATTTTGAAAGTATATGTAGTGTACAGTACAAATGTGTATTATCTTCATGGAGAATCTTTAGTGTTAGTAAACTAGTAGGTTATTAATTTGGTGCTGCAGGTATACTTGCAAGTATTCTTTTACTATACTTTTAGTTAACTAGTGTACTCATACTGAAAGTGTACATGCAAGTGTTCTTTTAGTGTACTCTTAGTAAACTAGTAAGTTACTAATTGTGTGCTGCAGGTATACTTGCAAGTATTCTTTTACTATACTTTTAGTTAACTAGTGTACTCATACTGAAAGTGTACATGCAAGTGTTCTGTTAGTGTACTCTTAGTAAACTAGTAAGTTACTAATTCTGTGCTGCAGGTATACTTGCAAGTATTCTTTTACTATACTTTTAGTTAACTAGTAGTTTAATACTCAACTTTACTTTAAGTGAACTTAACATCATACTATAAATATATATATTGTACTTAAAGTACAATAAATTGTTCCTGTGTATTAATTTTTATACCTGACATATACCTTAATTGTACTTTCAATTTGAAGCTAAATCTTTCGTATGTTATCAGTGAGATAATCAAACAATAAAAAAAGAAAAAAATATATATATAATGGGACACTACAGTGGACACTGTAGAAATTGTGAGTAAAAAAAGGAATGGAATAATTTACAAATCTCATAAATTTATATTTTATTCACAATAGAATATAGACTATCTCTGCCCATCTTGACTTCTGAGAGACACTGCCACACTTTTTATACCCAATCATGTTGCCAATTAAGTTGCAAATTGGTCCTTTAGTTGTTCCTTATGTACATTTAACTTTTATACTCTTATTGCTACCTGTCCCAACTTTTTTTGGAATGTGTAGCTCTCATAAAATCCAAATTGAGCCAATATTTGGAATGACATTTCAAAATGTCTCACTTCAACATTTGATATGTTATCTATATTCTATTGTGAATAAAATATACGTTTATGAGATTTGTAAATTATTCCATTCCTTTTTTACTCACAATTTCTACAGTGTCCCAACTTTTTCTGATTTGAGGTTGTATATATATCTATATATATGGCTGAACCCCCTGAATATTAACTTTCGTTCTGGACTCCATTTCCCATAATCCCGCATGCCTGGACTGATTAATCTGCACCTGAAACTCATTGGACAGCCTATATAAACTCTCTGGAAACATTCAGTCAGTGCAAAGTCTTGATTTGTACCAGCTGTCATTGCTGAGTGGTTTGCCTGCCTGCTTATCTATCTATCTATCTATCTGTATTTATTGATCTTTATTTGTTTTACCCGGTTTATGAGTATGTTGCCTGTTTCATGACTACGAGATTTGCCTGCCTTACATTGCTGTGTTTGCTGTTGTTTAACCTTGCCTGTTGGAATATGAGTGTGTTTAATAAAAACCTGCAGATGATCCTCAGTGTCAAAGTGCTTTGTTACACAAGCAGTATACAATAAGTTACATACTAGTTTACTAAGAGTACACTAACAAAACACTTCTGCATGTACACTTGAAGTATATGACTAATAAACTACTAGTTAACTAAAAGTATATTAAAAGAACACTTGGAAGTATACCTGCAGCACATAATAAGTAACCTACTAGTTAACTAAGAGTACACTAACAGAACACTTGCATGTACACTTTCAGTATATGACTAGTAAACTACTAGTTAACTAAAAGTATATTAAAAGAACACTTGGAAGTATACCTGCAGCACACAATAAGTAACTTCTAGTTTACTAAGAGTACACTAACAGAATATTTGCATGTACACTTGAAGTATAAGTCTAGAAAACTACTAGTATACTCATGAGTTCACTTGCATTACAAATGAAGAACTAATTGTGCACTAGTTGTACACTTAAAGTTGACTACTCTTACACTTATAGTACACTTAGAAGTATACTTTTATATACTAAAAGTGGGCCAATTTAGTCCCAAGCGGTATTCAAGCAGTACACTTACAAGTATACTACTAGAACATAAATGTTAGTACACTTACTACATAAAGTATAATTAAAACTATACTCCAACATTACTTAAGTATACTTAATAAAATTAACTTGAAGTGTACTTCTTTTTCGTAAGGGTGGTTCTAAAGTCACAATGAAATTGAAATTAAAAACTATACTTTGTTGGGGGAGGGCAATAATGTGGTATATATTACAAATGACTTATCTGTGAGTTTCATTATTTAAAAAAAAAAGTGTCCTCATAATCTTTAATTTAAAATCAAAATGATCTCTTTATTTCCGGTCACGAGCTACGGCACATGGGAAGGGTCTGGGAAAATATCACAGTAATTAGCAATTAGCATTATGACCCAACTTCAAACGCTCCAATCTGTTCTTGCTAGATGAATTCAGGTCCAGACCCACCTTTTTTATTTCAGAAGACATTTTACAAGATATACGTCACTGTTGGGAAAATAAGACAATTGCTACTTCAGTTCCATGCCGACTTTAAGAACATTTGACTGAAAGGTTTTTTTAAAGGAACAAATGGTTCTTGTATGATAATGCTGTAAAAAAAGGTTTACTTTTAACAGTATAACATTTTGTAAAGTTGCACATTTATGTTTGTGTCTCTATTAGCTGGACAAGGCTCGTGCGGTTTATAATAAAGCAAGCCAGAGAGAACTACAAGCTCAAGAGAAAGAGAATCAAGCCAAGCGCAATGCCAATCTTAGCGAAAGCAAACTGTCCAAGATTCAGCAGAAGAAAGAGAAAGCAACGCAAGAACGCAACAAAGTAAATAAAAAACAGCAGCAAATCACATTTACCAGCACAAAATAACAACTGAGCTGTGAAAGTAAATATCAAAACACTAAAAAACTATCTGATGATGTGTTGCAGGCACGTGACCGCTATGAGAAAGTATTGGAGGACGTTACTGGTTTTGCACCACGATACATGGAGGAAATGGAGTCTGTGTTCGACCAATCACAGGAGGAGGAGAGAAAGAGAATCAGCTTCCTAAAACAAACCTTCCTGTCCATACACAGACACCTCGATATCACAAACAACGAGAGGTTTGTGTGTCATTGCGTTTCATTCAAGAATTCATGCACTTCAAACTCTTAATAGCTGAATTTTAAGATTTTAAAGTGAAAATAAGCCTTTATTACTGAGTGTAAATCTTTAGAAAAGCCTGAGAATCTAATGATGATGTTAAACACAAAATGTTTGACCAGTAAGTGTTGAACACCACAGCAATGCCCACAGCCACATCTACACATCACTATTTTTATGATAAAAAGTTAGATAACTGCCATGATGTTTCTGTAAATACTCAAATTGAAACTGAAGTGTTTGTGTGTTTCAGTATAAAAACTGTTTATGGTGAACTCCATCACACGCTCATGTCCATCAGTGAGCAAGATGACCTGCGCTGGTGGAAAAACAACCAGGGGCCGGGAATGCCCACCGACTGGCCTAAACTAGAGGTGTGTGTGTGTGTCTGTTAAATATATGCATTGCTCAAAATCTGACACTTGTTGGCAAGGTGAGTTGAAATGAACAAATTTTCACAATTATTTATTTAAATGTTGATATTCTTTATGAAAAATACCTCAAAACAATGCATGATTTCTTGGAATCTGACAAAAATGACAGAACTTCATCTGTTTGAAGAGTCAGCAAAGTCATTTTTTCTTGAGCTAAACATTTTTAAAGGTTCAAAAACAAAATAACTGCATCCATAAAATCACAGATAAAACTAATAAATTTAGCACACAAATTCAAAAACAATAACTATATGTTGACATTTTTTTTTTTTTTTTGTGATTGACATTGAGACACAGAGAGCTTTAAGGTCTACTGTAATAAATGCAAGGATCTAATATGTTACACATCAGATAATTAACCAAGCATTCACTTATACAAATTATCCTTCAAATAAAGATTATTTTACATGCTTAATGATTTTTAGAGCATTAGGATCACTTGACTAGGGCTTAATGTACTTATTTTTATTTAAAACTCAATTTTGACCAAAATAAATATTTATACTTTCTTTCGCCTGTAGCTCAAAATTAGACTGTGAGCATTCCGACTCATTTAGACAGCACATGTCACAAATGTATTAATGAACTATATTGTGTTTGTATTTTAAAACTATATCTGTTTGTGTGTGTTGTACAGGAATGGATTCCTCCAGTTAAAAAGCAGAAGCCAAAGAAAAAAGACAAACCACAGAGAGCAACAGATGATAAGGCGTAAGCTCTATACATACAGTACAATACATGCACCATAACCCTAAAACTTTATTTACTATAATTTATAGCATTTTACAAATGACGACATCACCAAAGGTATAGGTTTTGCTCAGGTTTGTGAGGTTTTGCGGATTTTTGGGTACAAATTTTCCCCAAAATGTTGTAATGTACACACACACACTTATATTTACCCATACTGGATTTTTTCCACAATTCACGCTATACAGTTAACAATATAAAGTACTCTAAACAGACTGATTTTACGGCAAGTCATGTTATAGTCAAAACATTTTTTTATTAATTTATTTGTGTCCATGGCATGAAATTCTGCATTTTTCGTGCTTTGAGCACAAATGTCTTTTTTGTGTCCTTCACACAAATTTTTAATTAATAGTTTTTCATGTCGGTGGCACGACTTTCTTTTTGGTGTCATTTTATGTATTGTTTAGGATGTACTTTTATGTATTGGTTTGTTTTTCTTCAGCTTTAAAAACTATTCTTGCCGGGAGTTGGGGTTAGAGTTGGGGTTTATAGGATGTCTAAAAATGTAACAGAAAGTGATTCTAACCCTAAACCCAAGCGACAATGGTAAGAAAATAGGAAAAAAATAGAAAACAATACATAAAATGACACAAAAATATTTTTTATAAATTCATGCTGAATGACACGAAACAGACATTTGTGCTCAAGGCACGAAAAAAAGCTGAATTTCGTGCCATGGACACGAAATTAATCACACTTTTGACTAACACGAATTTCTGTTGTAGATGTGCTGTTAGTTTTCTAAGGGATCATGAACTTTACCTGTGTGTCATCTGCTTTTCATTTCAGATCACTGAAGTTTTGAAACTTTGGTGTTTTAGTTCATGCAGGACTCAATATTTAAAATTCAGGTGCCTCATTTATAAAATGCTAAATTAGCTTTTTTATTTTTCAAAAGTGCATACATCCACTGTAAAAAACAGTTGAAACATTGGTTTTACAAGTCAGTTCAACCTAATATTTTTAGTTTTGGATTAAAAAAGTTGACATAACTTATAAATTCAAGTTTAATTTTTTTAACTTCATTTTTTAAGTTAAAGTAACATAAAAATATTTGTTAATTTGACAAAAATGCTGTGGATTTTATACAGTGTGTAATTCATAAAATAAATGTTCACACAGAAAACACGTGCACAGATGTGAAATCCTAAATTAGTTTTTTTAATTCTCAAAAGTGCGTGCTTGTGATTTATAAAACAAATGTTTGCACAGAAAACGCACGTATATGTGAAATCTATAAATCGCAAAATATCTTGAAATTGTGCCCAGCTGAATATTTTCACATCTCCGCATTTAAACAATGCCTAATTTATGTCACTGACATATAAAGAAAGCACCTGGCAATGTTTAAATCCTTTATGAGCAGTAAGAAAGACTGCGTAAGAAGTGCATAAAAGGGTGTATGTATGCTCAGACCCTGATGTGGCGCTAAGCACTTTTCCATGTCAAAGACAGTTTGTATAAATATGGACTTTGCCATAGATTTTTTCGTGTTCACACTTTATGGTCAAATATGTGCATACGCATGCTTTATTAATTAGGCCTCAGATGCGTTTGCAACGTTTTATCTAAGAGAACTTATCTGTTAAAATCTGTCAGCTTTTGTGTTTTCTGTTTGAAAGTGTTTTGTAGTTTCTTCAGAGTCACATCTATAAACCATGACACTTCTGTGTTTCACTGTGGTTTATTGTGATGAGATATGATGGGCTTGTGACAAACTTCAGCACTTAACCGTCGTAGCCCGAGATGGTTGTGTCTTCATTCACTTCTGTGCTCTAACTGAGATGTTTTGTCTTAAAAACAAAACAGCTTCAACAAATCGTCTCGTGTTACTAATGTAACCATTGTTCCCCGAGAAGGGAACGAGACGCTGCGTCGCCGAAGCTACGCTATGGGAACGCCCTCTGCGTGATTGCGTCTGAAGCACGTATGTCAAATCAGTCCAATGGTCAAGTGACACGTCATAGGCGGGTGACGTGGGAACCAGGAAGCTATAAAAAGAGCACCCGGCAAGCCGACTTCAGCTAGATTGTGCCGAAGCAAGGCGAGACAGGGATGCAGGGAGTATGGCAGGGAGACGCAGCGTCTCGTTCCCTTCTCGGGGAACAATGGTTACATTAGTAACCCGAGACGTTCCCCTTCGAGGGAACTCGAGCTGCGTCGCCGAAGCTACGCTATGGGAACGATGTACCAAAACACCATACTACCAAATGCCTGTCTGTGTGTAAAAATGCGCACAGCTTAAGACATGAGCACCTGGGCTCCAGGCGTAGCACCAACATCTAACTCGTAAAACCGAACGAATGTGAGCGGAGAGGACCAGCCTGCCGCATCACAGACATCCTGCATTGAAGCCCCTAGCCACAAGGCTTTGGAGGCTGCCATACCCCGAGTAGAATGAGCCCTGACGGCGATGGGTGAAGGCCGTCCAGTGGTCTCATAAGCCAGAGAGATAGCCTCAACTATCCATTTACTGAGTGTCTGCTTGGTCGCCGGCAGGCCTTTCTTGGGCGATCCAAAGCACACAAACAGTTGCTCAGACCTTCTCCACAAAGAAGATCTGTGAACATAGGCATCCAGTGCTCGCACTGGACACACCAAGTTAAGCTTTTCCTGATTCCTATCCCTAAATGGGGGAGGACAGAGGGCCTGAAGTACCACAGGTCGTGGCACATTAGACGGTACCTTAGGCACATAGCTGGGCCTTGGGTACAAGAAAGCCTTAACCATCCCCGGTGCAAATTCAAGGCACGTAGGGGAAACCGACAGGGCCTGAAGGTCACCCACTCTCCTCAGAGAAGTGACTGCCAACAGAAGTACTGTCTTAAGTGCCACAAACTTGACTGGAACGGTCTCAATGGGCTCAAACGGAGCCAAGGACAGACCTTCCAGCACCACGGCCAGGTCCCAAGCTGGGACCCTGGGTCGGACTACAGGCCTCAGCCTCCGAGTGCCACGAAGGAAGCGAACCACCAGCGGGTCTCTCCCAAGGGACTGCCCGACTAAAGGAACATGGTAAGCCGAGATGGCCGCCACATACACCTTCAGTGTAGAAGGAGATAACCCTGCGGTGAACTTTTCCTGCAGAAACTCCAAGACTGTACCAATTGGGCAGTTCACAGGGTCGTGCAGGTGTTTGCTGCACCAGGAAGTAAAGACTCTCCATTTAAAGGCATAAAGCTTCCTCGTGGAGGGAGCTCTGGAGTGAAGAATGGTCTCGGCAGCCTCAGCTGAGAGACCAGATTCTATGAGTCTGGCCCCCTCAGTGGCCAGACCCACAGTTTCCATAACTCTGGACGGGGGTGAAGAATCGAGCCACCCGCCAGAGAGAGGAGATCCCTCCTGACGGGTTTTTCCCAAGGTGAGCCGTCGAGGAGGGACACCAGGTCCGAGAACCATATCCGGTTCGGCCAGAGTGGGGCTACCAACAACAAGCGGACGTTGTTGCGACGAACCCTCTCCAGAACTCCCGGGAGCAGAGCGATCGGGGGAAAAGCGTACAGCCGTAGCCTCGGCCACGGCTGAACCATGGCATCCAGTCCCAGCGGTGCTGGAAGTGTGAGAGAAAACCATAGCGGACAGTGTGTCGTCTCTCTGGACGCAAACAGATCCACTTCCGCCTGGTAAAATCTCGCCCAGATGGACTCCACCACCTGAGGGTGGAGCCTCCACTCCCCGGGCCTCAGCCCCTGTCTCGACAGGACGTCTGCTCCCTGATTCAGACACCCGGGAATGTACACTGCTCTGAGGGACAGCAACTTCCCCTGTGTCCACAGAAGGATATGGCGCGCCAATTTGTACAAAGGGCGTGAACGCAAACCCCCCTGGTGGTTGATGTACGCGACTACCGACGTATTGTCTGTCCGGACTAACACGTGATGGCCCCGCAGGTGAGGGATGAAACATCTCAGGGCGTAGAACACTGCCATCATCTCTAGGCAATTTATATGCCAGCTGAGCTGCCTGGCCCCCCATAATCCATGAGCCAGATGGCTCCCCATAGTTGCTCCCCAGCCTGTGAGGGAAGCATCCGTTGTCATCGTAACTCGACGGAACTGAGCCCCCAACATCAGTCCTTGGGAGAGAAACCATGGTCTCTTCCAAAGATCTAAGGCACGAAGACATCTGCGCGTGACCTTGATCAGACGGAACGGGTTGCCCCTCGGGGAAAACCCTTTGGTTTTGAGCCACCACTGTAGCGGTCTCATGTGAAGCAGCCCAAGGGGTATCACATTGGACGCTGCTGCCATGAGCCCCAACAATCTCTGAAATTGTTTTACAGTGTGTGACTGGCCTAACTTCACTCTGCCTACAGCCAAAAGAATGGATTCCACACGAGCAGGGGACAGATGTGCCTGCATTGTCGTTGAATCCCATATAACGCCAAGAAAAGCTGTCCTCTGTACTGGAGAGAGCATGCTTTTCTTTGCATTTAGCCTTAACCCCAGTTCTCTCATGTGGGTCAGCACAGCATCTCGATGCTGCGCTGCCATACTCTCTGATTGGGCTAAAATTAACCAATCGTCTATGTAGTTTAAGACACGGATGCCCCGGAGTCGTAATGGAGCCAGCGCTGCATCCATGCACTTTGTAAATGTACGGGGTGACAGAGATAGACCGAAAGGGAGAACCCGATATTGGTAAGCCACGCCCCCGAAGGCGAACCTCAGGAATCTCCTGTGTTGCGGGAGGATAGATATGTGAAAATACGCGTCTTTTAGATCTATCGTCACAAACCAGTCCTCGGATCTGATTTGTGTGACGATCTGCTTTATAGTTAACATCTTGAACTTTAGTTTTGCAACAGACCGGTTCAGATGACGTAGATCTAAAATCGGACGTAACCCCCCGTCTTTCTTTGGAACTATGAAATAGCGGCTGTAAAACCCTGACTCCCTGTTGTGAGGAGGAACACATTCTATGGCTTCCTTGCACAAGAGAGTTTCTACTTCTTGTTCCATTATTAGAGCCTGCCCAGCACCCACTATGGTAGATAACACGCCGTTGAAATGGGGTGGCTGGTTGCAAAACTGAATTTTGTAGCCCTTTTCTATTATTTGCAAAACCCACTGAGACACGTTTGGCAGGAGTTTCCACGCTGCCGAATTTTCTATAAGGGGGACCAGCCTCTCGAGACTGGCTTTTTGTGTACTGCTTAAACTTTCCCCGGTGCCCTGAACCAAACTGGCAGGGTTCAACCTGGGTGATATTAATGCCTCCCTCCTCGGAGAGAGGTCTTGCGTGCCCCGCGCACGAGGCACACAAGAATATGAAGCCGCTGTGCCCCGAAACACACACTGCGGCGGGGTTAACACACTGACATCCCGAGGGCATCGAGGAGAGACGGGCACCGTGTTGTGAGGTGACTGCCGGCTCTCCCCGATTGGGGGCTGCCCTCGGAAACATGACACTACGTCCCTCAGGACTTCTTTTTAGCCGACGCCTTCCTCGCCATAATAACAGCCCTCAGGTCTGTTTTCTGTTTAGAAGATGTCTGAGTACGACCGCCCGAACCCCAGTTCTTTTGAGGGGGACCACGAGTGGCAACACTACGCTTCTGCGATGCTCTATACGATGGCTGCTCCCGCCCAGCAGCCCTAGAATCAAGAGCACGGCGGGGGAGATAGCGTTCGAACGCCGCCGACTGCTTACGAGCCTCCGTAAATCTCTCGACGACAGTATTAACGGCATCGCCGAAAAGACCGGAGGGCGCAACGGGCGCGTCTAAGAGGAAAGCCCTATCTGAGGATTTAAGCTCAGACAGATTAAGCCATAAATGGCGTTCCGTGGCTACGAGAGCTCCCATTGATCTACCCACGGCTTTCGCAGTTTCTTTAATCGCCCTGAGTGACACATCAGTGACTCGACGAAGCTCTTTAAAAACATCAGACGTACCCCCCGCCTCGGTATCCAAATTTTTAAGTAGTTCTGCTTGGTACGCCTGTAAGACAGCTAGGGTATGCAGTGAAGCCCCAGCCTGCCCTGCAGACTTATACGCTTTACCCACTAAAGATGAGGTTAACCTAACCGGTTTCGTGGGAAGCGAAGGCGATTTTAAAGATGACGCCGCAGCGGGGGAGAGATAGCTCGCAAGCGTCTGCTCCACCCGGGGCATCGTTAAATACCCGTGCTCACCCATCCCCACAATGTTGGAATACATGGCGGCGTGAGGGGTATGAACACGGGCCGAATACGGAGCTTTCCATGATCTCGACAGCTCGCTGTGGAGATCAGGGAAAAAAGGCATGTTGCGCCGCGAAGGTTGAGATTTTTGCTTTAAAAAACGCTCGTCTAACATGCTCTGAGGACGAGCGCTCTGTGTTTCCGCCGGCCAGTCTAACTTTAAGCGAGCCACAGCATTAGTGACAACCTCCATCAAATCATCGAACGCGGGGGACGAATGAGAAGGCTCCTCAGCGTCCACCACGTCCACAGACATAATATCGACTTCCTCGGACGACGATACATGCAAAACTGGGCTCCCGCCCTGGGCGGAAGAAACCGCAGCGCGTGCTTCCGAATCCAGAGACGGGGCGCTAGATCCCGCGGGTGAAGGCTGAGAAAGGGGAAGACCCGTCTCAAGCTCGTCCGCGAGATCTAGTTGTGATCCCCACGATCGCAGCTTCCGCCCTGCCTCGGCAGCAGCGGGGCCAGAACCGTGGGGAACACGCGGCTCACCACCCTCCTCGAAGAGAGCGAGCCGCGAGCGCAACGTACGGAGCGGCATCCTTTCACAATGTGCACAACCACCCCTCTCAAGAGATGATCGTGCGTGTTGTGCCCCGAGGCACATAACACAAAGACGATGCGAGTCCTCGCTCGTAATGAAACGAGGACACGGGGAAGCACACTCCTTAAAACTTTGCTTAGACATGATAATGACACACACTCGCTTGCTGAGGCACAAAGAGCTGAAGTCGGCTTGCCGGGTGCTCTTTTTATAGCTTCCTGGTTCCCACGTCACCCGCCTATGACGTGTCACTTGACCATTGGACTGATTTGACATACGTGCTTCAGACGCAATCACGCAGAGGGCGTTCCCATAGCGTAGCTTCGGCGACGCAGCTCGAGTTCCCTCGAAGGGGAACAGCTTCTCTGTGCTCTCGGTGGACACACAGATTCATGGTTATAAATATCATCTTTTAATGATGAGCTTTAAATTACTATGAGTCAGTTGTCTCCTAAAATTTCTTCTAAATAAATAAATGTACATATAAAATTAATGTTGTTTTTAATCATTCAAAATAGCAAACTAATGTGATGGCTGCTGTTTTTAACCTGATACACATCAAATAGCTCAGCTACATACAGATGAACTCTAAAAGAAGTTTAAAGACGAAAAGCGTTTGCTGCACATACTTCATTTTGATCAGTTACTGAGGTTCAAAGGGTTTTATATTTTTTATTTCTGTTTACACAAACCTATAACTTCTTGAAATTCTCTCTCAAACTCTTTTTGTCAGGGTCATGATCGGAGGCGTGCGTGTCCGAGCGCTGTATAATTACGTTGGAGCAGAAGAGGATGAATTGTCCTTCAGAGCAGGTGATGCTGTGGACCTACAGTACATGTTTGAAGATAAATGATACACGATCACATCAGGTGTCATGTTTTGATTTTGTCTTACAGGTGAAGAATTTCTAAAGGTTGAGGATGAAGATGATCAGGGTTGGTGCTGGGGGGTGAAGGAGGGCGGTGTTGAAGGATATTATCCAGCCAATTATGTGCTGCCTGTGCAGTGATGATGCACAACAGAGTGATTATTTACTGATATTATATACAGTGCCACTAAAAAATATTTAGACATTTAAGTCACATTTAACCCCTTAACTGGCACCCATCTCCTTTTATGAGTGAGGGGGAGTGATGTTCACATTTAAATCTGTATAACGCTGGGATTATTAAGTCTAGAAGCCTTTTGGTCTCTTTTTAAAGAAGACATTTGAAAGTTTTTCACTTAAGTGTCTAAAGTTGTTAATATTAATTTTTAAATATTAGATATAGCAGTTTAAGTTTATTTTAATAAACCAAAAAATGTTAAAACTAAATAAAGCCATAAGTCACCTAGTTTTATCAAAATTTCAAGTTAAAAGTTTTTGTGACAAGTTTTTGGTAGATTTACCAACAACGGCCACTAGGTGCCATTAGTTTGTTGTTACTCTTGTCACAAATTTATACATTAATGTCAATGCATAATAATTTGTGCAAAAAGGTTTTGAAATATGAAAACTGCATTCTTAGAGATTTCTGATGATATATAGTTTTTTTTCAAAATTATTTTAGTTTTAGAATAGGCTATCGGTAATAGTTAAGTTAACAATTTGGGCTCACCTTAAAATAATAAAGCAAATAAATGAGCTTTGGTCAGAAAGCTTTGTATATTTCTTTGCTATTTTTGCAATAAATTGCAAGGGGATTTTTGTAGAGGACAGACAAAAATAGTATAGATAAGATATATAGGATAGTTTTAAAAGGAAGACAGATCAAGTGTAATTCACTACGTAAACTATTGATGTGTTTTGCTAACATTTGACAAACAGAGGAATACATTTTTTGTCATTTTTGTTTATAACCTAACAAACTTTATTTAGTAAAATATTCTTCTTGAAAAGTGTGCATGTGCTTACTTTTAAAAAAATGTCATTTATTTTGATATTTTGTTATCTAATGCAATACATTTATGTGTGACTTAAGTGTCCAAATATTTCTGAGGTCGTGCTCCTCTGAAACAAACTATAACCAGTGTCAGCAGACCAAAACACAATAAAATATCATTTCTCTTTAACCATTAACTCTTATCTCTTTCTTTATCAATTCATTCACTTATATTTTAGCAAACCTCCAAAGTAATCGGTGCATAAACAAAACTAGCAAATGATTCCAGCAGCGTCCTGAAACTCCCTCCTTGTCATTTATATTGCTTAATAAGAGGTTGTGCAAACACCAGTAGGAGCTTGTTAGAGAGATTATGGGCCACAACTGAGCCTTAGGAACTTGAATCATCAAACCTGAATATTACAGTTCATCCTATGCATAACATCTAAAACCTATGTCAAATATAGGGAAGAACTGAATACACATGTAACCAACATTAAGAACAAGAATCAGACCCTGTCACGCTGTACTGGAACACCCAAGAGGAATTTTAACAGGTATCCAAATAAATAACCAGGAACAGGTGCGTAAAGGTAACTATAGCAACTCATCATTAATCCTGGGATGACAGGGACCTCTGCTGGTAGATCTGGATTCACAACTTCTCTTCAACAAACAGAAAAATAAGCTGATGTGTTGTCTTTGTGTGAGAAATAAATAATATTTGGATAGGCAGACTAACTAAAAAAAACTGCAATTGAGATTCAGTTCGTTGAAAGTTTTGATACATTAAACACTCCAAGATTTGGCAAATCCAATCATTTATTTTGCATCTACTGTAAAGCTCATTGTAGAAGCACCAGACTATAAATAAAAAACAGCGTGCATCATGAGATAAAGCATATTTGGGCTCAAAATATTAGCCCAAACCCAGAGTACTCAACCCCTTTCTTTAGGATAGATGCACCAGCAGATAGTGAGGTGATGGGGTGGAGGCAAGACAGTCATATATAGAGACCTCTTCAAGCTGCTTGGTTACATGACAAATACATGACCATGCTCCTTCTTCTTTATTTATTCTTTACGCCATTGCAGTATCTATGGCTATATTCATGGCAAGAACTGGTTAATCCATACACAAGTTTATCCATATCTGGTTAGGGGAGGGCCACTTTGTTTTCTCAAATTCACCGACCTTGCATGTTTTTGGCCTGTGGGAGGAAACCAGAGTACCCATGCTGACAGAGAGAACATGCAAACTCTATACAGCAGTGGTTCTCAACGTTATTCCTGGAGGCCCACTGCTCTGCACATTTTGTATGTCTCCTTTATTCAACAAACCTGATTCAAATCATCAGCTCATTAGCAGAGATCTCCATGAACTGAACTGAGGCTGGCAGATAAGAGAGACATACAAAATGTGCAGAGCAATGGGCCTCCGGGAACGGAGTTGAGAAACACTGCTATACAGAAAGACCACCTGACCTAGCCGGGGCTCGAACCAGGGACCTTTTTGGCTGCGAGGAAACAATAAACTTCATGTCATAGCAGATTAATACAAATAGCGCTGAGCGAGATAAATACAGTGCCCTCAAGAAATATTGGGACAGTAAAGACAACATTGCTGTTTGCTGTGGAGACAAGATTATGTTTCAAAACATACATGCGTTACCAACAAAGAACATCAGCCTTTCATCCTGACGTGTGTGTTGTCACCTGAAGCAATGGATGAAACTGATACTACACATACCCTGCTTTTCATGTGTAAACAATGAATGCATCAGGACACAGCTCATCACTTAACACCTGTCAGACTACAGTCTCAATATAAGAATTTTTTTTTTGATTTTGCTCTGTTGAGTAAATTGTGAAAAGTTACCTTTTCAGATTCACCTTTAATTTCTTGGCTCCACAGCAAAAAGAGCAATTTTTTGTCTTTATTGTCTCAATACTTATGGAGGGCACTGTATATGTAAACATGTTACTCCCTCAAGAATAAACATACAAATGCTGTCAAAAAGCACACTGAAAAAAAATGCAGCGTGTCATATATGCTACTTTAACCTAATAACAACTCAGTTAAACAACTTCAACTAGTTTTTATAAAAACCTAACATAGTAGGTTAAATTGACTTTCAAACCCAGGTTGTTTTAACTTCATGCATTGTTTGTACCTAAAAGGTGAATATCAGAACCTAAATGGTTCATATTGGGACCTTTTTAAAGGTACTGTCCCATTGATATTTTTGGTACCTGAAAGTGTAATAAAAGCTATACCACAAAGTATCGCATCCATTTTAATGGCACAAATTTATCTCCTACTTGAGTACTGAGGGTTGATACCAAAATGATAATGCAATATGACATGCATATAATGGTCAACCTTTTGTGTCTACATTTGTCCAATATCTGCCTTATTTGATCAGCTACAGTATGCTGCTGGTGAAGGATGAGCATAGAGACATGTACTCATATCATAAAGTTGACCCTCTGTAGTGCAAGTGATTGTGGGTAATACTAAAGTATCCACTGATACACTAGAAATTAGGGATGCACCGATACAAAATCTATGCGCAGATACCAATATTGCTTTACTTAGAATAACATACCGATACAGATAGATAGACACCAATAGTTTTGTTTTTTACTTCTCGCTTCAAATAATTTTTTCATGAAGTCCTAAGTGCACAATGTACAAGCTTTAATTTTATTGTCATTGTGACCCAATTATAAAAATATCACACTGTATGATTTCTAATACCTGATAGTGAAAAGTGGTACCAATTATTTGCCTACAGTATATATCTGTGCATACCTACTAGAAATTGTACACTTTGACATAATACAATAAAATATTTCGCATGAATTGGGATGCATTACCTCGTGCATACTATTTTGGGCTGATATTATGCAAATTCGCATGCAATGAGATTTAGTAAACAGCCTGTGGGTGGTATCACAATTTTGACAACAACAACAACATGCTGTCCTCTAATGGTCTGTTTTCACTTTGTTTTTCTATTTCAGGTCATCTGATATCTTGGAGAAGCAACAGTTTGATGAGAATCTTACTGAGTAAGTTAAAACTTGTTTGAAGCTTTAGCTTTCTGAGTAACAACACATTTGGTATATAAAATAAAGATATGCATATTTATATGCTAAAAGAAATAATCTACAACAATAATACGCTAACTATGTCATAAACTGTATTTTAAACAGCACCTTACTGTAAAAATTAATATTAAATTACAATGTGCAATGAATATCATGCATACACTGCATAATATCAAGTTAATCATTTTTCCCAATTCTGTATGTATCAGGTCAAAGCTTCAGGATTAGTAACAGAAGCACATAGCGTTTCAGTGAATCTAATACAGAGAACTCATTCACAACACACAAACACAGAGCTTTACACGCACACACATACACACAAACACGCATGCATGCATAAAACCGCACAGCTGGTTCAGACATACACCACAGACCACAAGATACTGACACACACACACATACTGTAAGCACCAGAGAACATGCAAATAAAGAGTGAAGATCGTGTGTACACAACATTACAGTCATATTGTGAGGACAGAAATCTACAGAGCGACAGCAGGTAATAAGACATCAGCAAAGATTATTACACCACTCAAGTTTCAACCTACAGAAGAGAGAGAGAGAGAGAGAGACAGAGAGAAAAAAGAAAGAGAGAGAGAGAGACAGGACAAGAGTGTTTGTTTATTGTTTGTTGATATTTGTATGTGTGTGTCTGTGCATGTTGTACAGAACGGAGTGAGGTGAGACAGAATATCCACTGCACCGCTGTGTGACTGGATTCTTAATGGGAGGGGGAGAGAGAGAGAGAGAGAGAGAGAGAGAGATGGAGTGAGTGAGATAATCTCCTCTTGTAGAACCAGTTAAACCAGTGGTTTAACAGATCCAGAGAATTCACCATCTAAATTCCCAGCCAACCCCAGTGGGGATCCCACTTTAAAAAGCTATTTTTTTCTTAATATTGCATCTTATACAAATATATTATATCTATCTACCGTTATATCTATCCAGATTATGACACATTTCGCAAAACGTATAGAAAAAGATTTTACATTTTTAAAGTAAATCATGCACCGTAAATTGCGATATTTTCAAAAATTCCTTGCAGATACTTCACGAATTGTTAAAGGTTTAAATCAAGGATTCATCTTCTTCATCATTTTTCTTAATGCTTCATTTAGTACAAATGAATGCAATGAGAGAAGCAGTTAGTTACAGTTAAATTACAGTACTGAACTTTTTACATTACACTTAACCCTGGGTTAAATACCACAAATCATTTTGAAAGATGATTAGCAGCTCTTTAAACCCTGACTTATAAGCCTACTTCAGAAGTTGTTTGATTCCCAAATTGCAGTGCTTAAGTGAAACAATATGAATTACAAACTAGGGTAAATATAACATTTACATTTAGGCATTTGTAGACGCTTATCCAAAGCGACTTACAGGGCATCTATACATTTTTGATCAGTATGCGTTTTCACTGGGTTCAAACCCATGACCTTTTGAGTTTCTAACGCTCTTCCTACTGAGCTACAGTATACAGGGGCAGGATATAAACCGTATGAAACAGGACAACCCATTATTTTAACGTTACAAATTACCCTGCATGGAGAGCCATTGCTAAGACCACCACACATTGTAAACTACTGTAAATTCAGTGTAACTGTAAAATCAATATTATATATACATCACAGTGTTTTAACAGCCTGAATTTTTATAGATTACTTACAGTATTACTTACTGGGCTGAAGATCCTGCATTATTTGTAGATCACTGATTATACAAGCAAACCCTAACCAAGAGAATGACTACAGGGAAGTTTTTTTGGACAGGGATTAGATGAAACCAGGACTAGATCTAGGATATTTTGGGACATTTAAGTAGGTTTTTTTACAAACATACCATACAAAAAACTTAACTGGTGTGGATTTAAATATTAATAATAATAATGGCACTGATAAATTTTAAGATGCAGTGCATTTTTTTTTCAGTTAAGACAAATTAAGAGTATGGAACTGATGGGGTCATGCAACATACAGAAAAGTTTGTAAAATTTTTCAGATAAACTTTCCTATCATATTTTTTACCTTTACATATATTCATGAGGTTTTCATCCAAAGTGATCTATGAATAAAAACATTCAAAAGTATTGTTTTTGTTGTGTTGGTAATACTGTGCAAACAAAGGTTCAAGTTGGTACGAAAAAAAGTACTAAACTAAACTAAACCAAACCGTGGGGTACTATGCAATGGAAAAGCGCCATATCAGTCTATATGGCACAGATCCATTCCATTTGGTGTGGACAAAAGCAGGTGTGAAAGTAGTTTCTTTTTAGAATCATTGACTTGAAATGTTTATCAAAGAACCAAAATTTGTTCTTTTATGTCATTCCTGCGAGAGAAAAAAATGGGAATCTATTTTTAAGCATATATTTATTTTTTAAAAGTCAAAAACATAGACATTTAAACTGAAGGTCTCTTTTGGACCCCATTGTATTTCATTGCAACAAAGCCCCCCAGTACCCCTCCTATACAACAGCCCCTCTCCAGCTCGAGCACAGATCTTGCAGCTGCGCATCACGCAGACGACTCGATGATGCTATGGATGGATGGATGCATGGATGTATGGAAAAGTAGATCGCGGGTAATTGGTTACAGCAGGTGTGTTTTTCACAGATCTCTTTAGCTGCTTGCCATATTCAGGACCGACGCTACGGATTTTACGTAGGATGCGCCGTTACGCTGGGTGCAGCATCCGTCCATCTGTACGGCCACGACGCGAATGAGCTGCATGCATGCCTTAAACGAAATTGCGCGCATGAATTTTTCCAGCCTTGTACCGCGGTTAACCGAATAGCGATCGATATTCACAGTTCACGTCGATAGCGTCGTGTCTTTTCGTATTGCGGCGGTTTCATTTGTTCTGTATAAATTGAGCGTTATTCCGCGCGCCAGTGACGCGCAGCTCGCGCTCCGGGTCTGTGGGAGAGACACAGCATCAATTGAAGAGCGCAAAACATCATCAGGAGATCCGTCGAAATAAGAGAAGGTATAAATAAGACTGTCGTTTAATTATGTGCATGGTTTATGAGATTAGGTTTGGTTACAAATGCGTGTTGTGTGATTGATTGGCATTGATTTGGTTTTTCCAAAGGTTGCCACATGGAAATGTATGATGCGGATTTGGATAATGCCATATAGACGCATGAGAGAAGAACGGTAAGACATCTCATTTAGCATTCCTTTCACGAAATTGCATGTATGTATTTATTTATTTATTTATGTATTCCATTAGCTTATTTGACTGCTTTTATGTTTTAATCGATTTGGATGTTGTCATTATGCGTAATATCCTTTGGAGAAATCTCTATGACATTTGGTTATGGAAATAACGCTTTGATTAGCATTTTTCACGATCAAACCCGCGCCGTGTGCCATTTTGTTGCGCGTCTTCGTGTGTGTGTGTGTGTGTGTGTGTGTGTCAGGCCCTTACTTGTGTATTTCAAACGCGTACGACGGGCTCCGTTAAAAAGACGCCGCAGTCAGTAACGCATTTACATGCATGTGCACCGATTATCGGTCACATAAGACCCTCTGTATCTTTCAGTACACGATGGAGATTACAGATATACTGCGGCTTTTATTTGAAAATGATTGATTCACGGCCTCTACTATCGATTATAAAATAGATATTTCAACCTTTACATTCGGCTCGGGGTTTTTTGGCCTGTGGTTGGGTTTTAACCGAGCCGTAGAGCAAATAGAGCGCCGCCACCCAACCGGATTCCGACACCGAGCATCTGCAAATCAATTTAGCGTTGTCATGGTTACAGTGAAGCTGCACCACCGCACCTGTGACACACACACACACACACACACACACACATACACGAGCGCGCGCGCAGACACACACATTAAGGATGCGTCTGTGTGTGATGGGCAAAGATGCAAAAGCCATACTGTAGGACGATTTAATTTATAGATTGTTTTTTTTTTTTTTGTAAAATTGTATTTTGAATTTTTGTATCTTTGAGACTATACACCCCCTTAGGCTCATTTAAAATAGATGGCACATTTGTTTTTGAATCGATGAAATGGAAATTCTATTATGAAAGTGTATATCTGAACCGTGTTGTATTGCTATAAAATGCTATTCTTGCCGTCTGGTGTTTTTTTTCAAGACCAAACAAGAGCAGTTCAAGTAGGATTCAGTATATAGGAAAAAGAAAAGTGTTTATGTTAATGAGTTGTAAAAACAACTTTAAAAACAAAATTAAATGAAATTGAAAATGTATTAGAAGGACAGCTCCACTTTGGCAGGCCTAGAGGTCACAGGTTTTGTTGCTGATCCACTTGTCAGTACACTCTTAGCTATATGAAATATGATAAGCTGTACATATATGCAGTTTTTGACCTCTCTCGTCCTTTCTCTCTCTATCTCTCACCACCAGTGCTGACTCTCACTAAAGCCAATGCTGACTGTGACCATTCTGATGGAAAGCAGAAGATTCCCAAGCAGCATCCAGTGCTGTTAACAAACTCCTGGATTTACACGTTGATGCCACAAGTTACCTGATTACCTGAAGTTAATAGTAAAAACCACATTTTCTTCTTTTGTGTGTTGTTATTGATAGCGCATGTTCACGTTTTCTAATTTTTCTGTTAAGTGAAGGATAAAGTTTTAAGGTGTTTTTGGTGCTTCCTTTTTTAGGAAAGGGGCAGGACATGACCCAATTGCCATGCAGGCTGCTATGGTAACAGGCTTTTCCAGCCCCTCCCCCCTCATCTGGTTGGTCCAATTGTTGTTGTGGCCAACCCTCCTTGGACCTAGATTAGCTGAGGCGAGTCCGAGCTGCCCTCCTCCCTGTAGCTGTTCGAATCAAGCCAGTCGAGTGATTTGTACCAGAAAAGGTTTAAATGAAGTTCCACAGAGTATCTCATTCAATACTCGATACCTCAACCTACAGGAGAACTCCATACAGGTGACAACACCTTCTGTATGCCATACAAGTCTATAATGTAAACTTGGATTTGTTATATAAAACTATACAGTTTATAAAAGTTACCTATGAAGATGATGTGCTGTACCAAAGAAATAAAAGAATGCTTGGAAAGCTCACGTTTTAACAGTTGGTTTTGAAATGCAAAGTTTTCTAAAAGCCAGTTACAAAGACTATGTATAAACCATGGTTAGGTAAAGGTAATAATATCTACTTTCAAAACAAAGATATAACACAGACAACTTGTCTCTCTCTTTTGTGCAGGTGATCAAGTCGGACACCTTTAAGCATCTAAGTCACCTGGAGATTTTGCAGTTGTCTAAGAATCAGATCCGTCAAATTGAGGTCGGAGCGTTTAATGGCCTTCCCAATCTCATCACCTTGGAGTTGTTTGACAACAGATTGCCGCTGGTTCCATCGCAGGCCTTCGAGTACCTGAGTAAGCTGCGTGAACTCTGGCTGAGAAACAATCCCATAGAGACGCTCCCAGCGTACGCTTTCCACCGTGTGCCATCGCTGCGGCGATTAGATCTTGGCGAGCTGCGGAAACTAAGCTTCATCTCGGAGGTGGCATTCGATGGGCTGGAGAACCTACGTTTCCTGAATTTGGGCATGTGTGGGCTTAAGGATGTACCCAACTTGACACCTCTCGTGCGGCTAGAGGAACTGGAGCTATCAGGAAACCAGCTGGGTGTGGTACGGCCCGGATCATTCCAAGGCCTCGTTTCCTTGCGTAAACTGTGGCTCATGCACTCTCGGATTTCCGTCATCGAGCGGAACGCCTTTGACGATCTTAAGAACCTGGAAGAGCTCAACCTATCTCATAATTCTTTGCACTCGTTGCCCCACGACCTCTTCACACCGCTGCAGCAGTTGGAGCGTGTTCATCTGAACCACAACCCTTGGGTCTGCAATTGCGACGTTCTCTGGTTGAGCTGGTGGCTGAAAGAAACCGTACCCGATAACTCCACGTGTTGTGCACGTTGTCATGCGCCACCTGGGGCTAAGGGCAGATACATTGGAGATCTCGACCAGCGAGACTTCACCTGCTACGCACCTGTGATTGTGGAGCCGCCGACCGACCTGAACGTGACGGAGGGAATGGCCGCTGAGCTTAAATGCCGCACTGGGACATCAATGACATCCGTTAATTGGCTGACCCCGAACGGTACCTTGATGACCCATGGTGCGTACAAGGTCCGAATCTCTGTCCTGCATGATGGAACCCTGAACTTCACCAACGTGACCATGCAAGACACAGGCCCATATACCTGTATGGTGACCAACTCTGCGGGCAATACCACCGCAACAGCCGTGTTGAATGTTTCTGCGCCTGATCCAGGCAATGGCTACAGCTACTTCACGACCGTGACAGTCGAAACCGTAGAGTCGGGGCAAGAGGGACACGATTCGGCACGGCAGTTTGTCACCGAGACCTTTATTAGTTTTCCGGGACCGACGGCCGCATCTGCTTCGCCGGGTCCTACCGGCTCCATGCTGTCCTCTCTGTCACCCCGAGCCACACGTGCACCCGATCGCTCGTACACCGTCTCCATCACAGACGTCGCCAACCTGTCGGGTCTCGAGGACGTGATGAAGACGACCAAAATCATCATCGGCTGCTTTGTGGCCATCACCTTCATGGCCGCCGTGATGTTGGTCGTCTTCTACAAACTTCGCAAGCAACACCAGCTGCACAAACACCACGGCCCGACACGTGCCATTGAGATCATTAACGTCGAAGATGAGATCGGATCTGCCGGTGGAGCTAGTGGCATAGCGGGAGGGGGCACCGTCCATGCGGGAGTAGGAACAGGCGGAGGTGGCCAGAGTCCGAGGATGCACGAACCAGAGATCATGACCTTGCCAAGTGTTGGGCAACCCGATCACCTGAACCACTATTACAAAGCTCATCACTTCAACAACAACATTCTGGGCTTGAACATGTCCTCTGCCATGCTTAACAACAAACCCAACCAATCCTCTCAAAATCAGGCTCCAACCATGAAAATTTGCGATGGCTCGACCTCACCTCCCCTGCCGATTCCCATTCCCATGGCGATGACGTTCCACGGAACTCTGAAAGGTCTCAGTCACGGTCCCAACATGCAGACTGAGCCACTATTGCTTTCCAACGGCTCCAAGGAAAGCGTTCAGGAGACGCAGATCTGATCGTGCCCACACACACACAGAAAGGAAGGCAGACTGGTTTGTATGCCAGTGTGACTGTCAACGTCTCTGACATGATGGAACTCCGATTCTTTCCGACAGATTCTATGGAATATTCCATTCAATGAACAGAGAGACAGGCTTTTACAGACGAAGTGGACATGGCGCTACTGAGTACACACGTGCCAAAGCAAGCGTCTTTTTTGCAGTTCCTATGAGTTGTGTCCTCGTATAAAATATAGTCTATATTAAAGTAGTGTAATTACATAAATGTTGGTTTGCCACAGTCCAGCGACACAATCACACAGATGTACAGCAGCTTACAGACCTGTATACAAGCATACACACATTTACACTTCCTGGAGGTTCCATTATTCATCTTACGTCCTCACTAGGTAGTGTACCTGTGTGTGTGCGCGCTTGTGTGTGTGGAAGAGACGGCATATGCTGAGACTAATCCGGAAATAAAGACTTAAACCGCTGTGATCCAGAACACATGCTTACATTCCCATCGCTTTATGACGCCATTTGGAATCTAGCACAAGTGAGAATCCATTCATAAGCTCATTATCTGAATTTCAGAAGACACCAGTTTCAGGGTGACATATGTTTTCATTGTACGATACCCAGAAAGGAGGCAGAGAAAAGGCCTTTCCATGTGAAGACATCTTTGTGTGCCGTTTTTTTACTTACACTGTCATCAGCAGACGTACTATGGTACCCGCCGCCAGCAAGCAAGCTCTTGTGCATATGTAAGTTCGGAGAGATATCGAGCGTTTGTTTTCTTGTTAGTGCCAAATGAAAGAGCGATGTGTAAGGGCTAATTCACTGGCATTGGATGTTGATGTGCAGGGTGTCACCGAACGTGTTTGGAAAAGAAATCCCATCCCTTGGCTTTCGTTATCTGACGTACTTTCAAATGAACGGTGTAGGGTGACACTTTGTGGACTGGGAATCAGTCTTGTAGGCTCATTTGAATTTGAGTCAAGTCCAAGACCGGATAGTTTTAAGTGCAGATAAGCTAAATCTGGATTTGGTCTTGACTTGGACTCGAATGAGCCGGTCTCGACTGCTGGGAATCGATCTGATTGGTGAACGGAGGGCAAAAGAGGGATTTGCGATCAATTGAGAAGTAACGTTTGTCCTTGCGTTTCACTAAAAGATTTCTTTATTTGTGCAATGAATAAGGCCGGGAACGTGTATTAGGAAAGGTCAATTTTTAAGATTAATCGAGGCTTTGAAATATACTGGGATGTACAGCACAGAGTTTATCCGAGCTGACCCAGACACACTTTCACACATTTTAGATTTTTTAAAGGGAGAAAATAAAAGTTATCCTGAAAATGCTTAGATTTTTCTGAACAAAGATTTTGCAATATGACTTAATCTAATGTAAAGATTTTCAAGTACTATACAGTTTATAGATTGAATCGGTGGTCTGTGGCGAAGGTTTAAGCATCAGGGTTATTTGTGGACCGATGGAGCCATACAACCAACTTCTAGAAGTCGCTGCTGACTACATAAAGCATTTTATTGATCAAGGTCTTCATCCTTGAATAGCTTTGAGTTGTGTATTAACAATGTGCAATGTGCCATTAATGGAGTCGAGTACACATGCGTGTATCATTGTTATTGCTGCATTAAACTTTATTCCTTTATTAATTTCCAATTCATCATTTTCTTTTTATCAGAATGATGTCGTTAAAACGGATTGATCTTTTTCTATCCCTAAAAGGATGAATTACGATGGGAACCTTCATAAATCAAATTACACCAAACTTGACAAATTGGGCAATTTGTTTCTGGATTTAATCTAGTTCTCCGCTTCCTAATTAATCTTTTTCATTTAGGCAAACCTTCATACATACATCAGCAATCTGAGGACATTAACCCCGATATCAGTCAACGGTCCCTCAAATGTCTGCCTGCTATTCTTTAAAATTAAATTAGGGGATAAACTCTGCATTTTTTTTTCTTTTCTTTTATTGTTTCTCCCTACAGTACAAAAGATGATTGTGTTTGAATATCCAGTGTGGTTGCTTAGCAACAGCATCATTGCCAGGAAATGCTCTTAAAAGCGTATTGTAGCATCTGACCGTCATCTGCTGATGGGGAACATAGGTAAATCATAATTACGTCAATATAAGGAGCAGGTTAGTTAATGTGAGGAACCTGTGTGGGCTCAACAGTAGAAAATCTAACCGAGAAAACTTAAAAACACATTGAGATTTGAAAAGATGCAAGCTTTTTTTACAAATGAAATAATCACATGCAGTAAAATGCTGATATGTTTGCGAGTTGAGTGCCAGATTTGAACCTTTAAGCCTATCGTGTGCAGTCAGATGATGCTGAAATGACAAAATGTATCACGTCTATGACCGATGAAACGGTAGAGACAGGACACGAGGGACACGATTCAAAGAGTAAACCCATATAATACAGCCAGTTACCTCAGTTTCTAACATCCTTGCAGTTTTCTTGTTTCAATGAAAATGTTTGACGTAATGACATGTTTCTATTAAAAAAAAAATACAAAAGTAAAAGTTTATAATTGGTTTTGACTTTAAAGCTATCAGACATCATCTAAAATCCACATTGGTATTGATTCCATGGCTTTTTCTTATAGTTTGAAGTAAAATCTGATTCACAGACTGAAGCTTTAATCGACTAGTCATGTTTGAATCTTTATATATTTTATGAACATGTGACGTAGAAGGCTAAAGTCATCAGGAGGTAAATGAATTTCTCTGCTTTCATTCAGCGAGATGTTCCTCTCTGTGTTTCTATCCCATTGCTTTCTCTTGCATTGGCTTATGAGAGTTCATTTCAAATTTCCCCTGATTTTTTTCTATCTCTGATTTGGTGGTCGCTGTGTATTTGAGCCAGACGTCAGATCGTGTTATGGACTTTAACTCTTTATGTGGCGGGTCTCTGTTTCTTTCATCATCTCATACTGACCCATGTGTTCATGTATATAATCTAAAGATGTAAATATTCTCTATTTTTTGACGTACCATTAGCAAAACACAGTTCTTCAGGATATGAGGCAGAATTTTTGGAAATATGCATTTCTCTTTCAGTCTCTTAATTGGTAAATCTCATTGAAACATGTCCTGGTCAGATTTCACATCAAAATCAAATAAAAAAAGCCTTTTTAGGAACATTAACAATTTTACATTGTGACATTGTCATGACAACTAACCACATTTAAGCGCCACTTTCCATTGATGTTATAATGAGAAGTTAACCTTGTGTTATTTTAATTCATATTATAGTCTCGATTTAGATTTTTATCGAATGCTTATTTCTGAAATACATAAAATAGTTTTTGGTTTACTTTTTAAATTCGAATCAACATAAAGATGACAAATAGTTCAATAATGCATACTTTACGGTAAACATAATAGCATATAACATCAAATTACACTAATGAGAAATGTCATGAAAATGATTTCACAATGCAAAATACGGTTTGGTTATCAGAATACCTTCAATGATTTCGTTCTTTTGACTTTGATGTTTAATGTAATCCGGACATGTTTGTGATAGGTTAATGCATACGGTATATATTTCTGTATTCCCCAGCTGAGATCTCTCATCATCTCTTTTGCATCCTACAGTACTGCTCCTGTAATGGCTCTGTTTCATTTAGCTCTGTTCTTTATTTGTTTACTTATTTATTTGTACTGAATATTTTATGTTTCTTTGGTTTTGTTTTTATATGTTGATGCTGTGTAGGTCAGCTGTGGAGAGTAAGTCGACTGCCCATCAGTTCTGGGTCAAAGGTTGTGGCAAATGCTTAACTGTGCGTGTAAGCCTCTGCAGTACGCCATTCACTACACAGAGACCATCTTTACCAATAAACATGGACATTTTGGCTTTAGTATCCTGACTGTGTGTCTTATGTTGTAGGTGCTGTAAGCCATTTTTAATGTCTGACGTGTACTAAAATAGCTGTCGTGAGAAATCACTTCTGCAAGCAGTAAGAAATAGCAGTGGGTGTGGACGACACTTTTGTAGCCAGGGAGAATTTAAATCGATACATTTTGTCCGGAATTTATTATACATTTATAATGGTGCTCGTTTGTTTTGGAGGGTAGGGTTTAAGAAAGAGGGTGTGGCCTAAATCAGTGGCATACAATTGTTTACATGTAGTCAAATTATCCCAAAATTTAGTCCAACTTTTCTTCTAAATACATAAATAAAATAAACTAATTCATAAATTAATAAAATGTACAAATTAAAGCACTTGTCAATGTTTAAACTCTTTTCATGCAGCAAGAATGCTTTATATTTCCAAAAACCTACAGCAATCGGAAAAGCAAAAGTGTGTAAGTCTGCTCAGACCCTGACGTGGCGCTTAGCACTTTTTCATAGGCTATATATGGACTTTGCCGTGGATTCTTGCATACGCCGAATTTACGATCAAATCTGTGCATATGCACACTTTATAAATGAGGCCCGTGGTGTTGCAGCAAGAACTTAAATCTTAGATAATAACACTGGACTACACGTGGCAACATGGTAGCAAAATAAAATGGGTAAAGAAAATGTCTTCAAAAACAATGACATTAGCTGAATGAACATTAACATAAAAATGTTTATGGTCTCCTCAGATTTAGTTCATCTTTCATAGTTTGTGGGATTCCAAATACCAAATGAATGATAAAGGTTTTATGATGGCTTTCAAGCTGTGAATAACAGACCACACAAAACACTCTGTGGTCAGCACAAACCATATTTACCAGCCTTTATGTCCTGTGGTCTGGATGGTTTTTTTTTCTTCAAGCTTGCTTAGTTACACTGTTACCCAACAGAACAGACCGTGCAACATTTATGGCATAATGTTATTTGCAACAAAAAAAATGACCCATACAGCAAAAAATACACTTCCCTGCCAAAAATATATTTTAAATAAATGCTAAATACATTTTGCAGAAAGTAATGCTCAATTGAATATATTTTTAATTTGGAAATATATTTTGTTTTCACCTTTATATATCAACATACATTTTAAAATGTATTTCAAGGGCAAGCAAAAATATTTCAAATTTTACATCCCATATGGCAAAAATGTATTCTTTGCCAAAATATATTTAAAATATAATACGAGTTAATTTTATACAGTATATTTTAAGTTGAAAATATATTTAATTTGAACCTTTTTAAAACTCTTATGTTTACAGGTGTGTAACATAAACAAAGTTTTTCTTCCAATGTGATGTGAATACACTGTAAAAAATTAGCTGTAATTATGCAGCTGGTTGCCAGTAACTTACTGTATAAGATAAAGACTGATAATGTTTCATGTTCATTTAACTTTGAACAAACTGTTCCCAGTAAATAACATAAATGTAAAATCTACAGGAAGTTACTGGCAGCTAGTTGCCAGTAATACCCAGTAATACTGTAATTTCTGCAGATTTTTTTTACAGTGTATATTTCCTTCGACTGAAATATATTTGTAGCACTAAATATATATTTTTAATGCTTTAAAATTTATTTATTTAAAAAATGTATTTAAATATACAAAAATGTCCAAAATATATATCAGTGAAATTGTTTTATGTAACATATTACAATATAGATTTCAGCAAATACATTTTTTGGACATGATTGCATATTTTAAAATATATATCAAAAAATATATTTGTTGCCGTATGTTATGTGTTTGTTTCAGGGGCGTCAGTTTGTGTTGAAAAGTGGTGGGGACAAAAAATCAGATGAAAAACATTACAGCATGACGGGAAAAATATTGAATAATGGCGCATCAAAAATGGGCATAGTGTAGGCCGGTCAACAACACAAAAATACTCAGCATAAAGAAAAACATTTCTTTGTATTTTTGCCTTGTTTTCAGTAAAAATATCTAAAAATTCTTAAATTAAGATGCTTTTTCTTGAAAAACAAGAAAATAAGTCTAGTTTTTAGACGAAAAATACCAAATTTAAGTGATTTTGTGCATAAAACAAGCAAAAAAATCAGCCAAAGGGGTTAGCACAAACATTTGAGAATTTTTCTTAAGCACTAAATTCGGAAATTGGCAGATTTTTTGCTTGTTTAATGCACAAAATCACTTAAATTTGATATTTTTGGTCTAAAAACTAGATTTTTGCACATCAAGAAAAAGCATCTTAATTTAAGAATTTTTAGATATTTTACTAAGAAATTATTTCTTGAAAATCTGACTTTCTTACTTAGTATTTTGTCTTGTTTTCAGTAGAAATATCTAAAAATTCTTAAATCAAGACGTATTTTCTTCATGAGCAAAATGACTTAAGAAAATAAGTCTAGTTTCTAGACAAAATATATACAATTTAAGTGAATTTGTGCTTAAAACAAGCAAACATATCTGCCAATGGGGTGAGAAAATTTTGCTTAAATTAAGTGTTTAAGAAAAAAGAAATCTTATTTTTAGATTTTTTTCTCACCTCATTGGCAGATATTTTTGCTTGTTTTAAGCACAAATTCACTTAAATTGTATATATTTTTTGTCTAAAAACTATACTTAATTTCTTAGGTCATTTTGCTCATCAAGAAAAAGCATCTTGATTTAAGAATATTTTTAGATTTTAGATATTTTTACTGAAAACAAGACAAAAATACTAAGTAAGAAAGTCATTTTTGCAGTATAAGTCGCACAGGTATTGTTTGATTTTTCAGAAAATTTTAACCAAATGCTTTCAAAAAGTGGTGGGGACAAAATCAGCTATTTCAAAAAGTGGTGGGGACATGTCCCCAGCGTCCCCAGTGTAAATGACACCTATGGTTTGTTTACTTTAGATGGTTACAGCAGTAACAATATATACAAATGGCTTTCGTGAGACAAGCGTTAATTCCGGTAAACTTTGCAAAATATCCATAATCCTTTTAGAGTAGTTTATTTATATTTACAAAAACTACACTGATCTATTTGAGTTACTGTGTTAAAATGTGTACTTTAAGGTACATAAATATTAACTACAGATCGGCTGCCAAACCTCCCATCAAATAGCGGTAATCAATGATCGCCATCTCCTCTCCACCGGAAACCAAAATATTTGTTATTTTTGTGAGGTATTTGTTCCAGAGCTCAGTTTAGAGACCAGCCAGACTGTTAAACAAACAGAGACCGGAAGTTAAGTTCCACCCAGACGCGTAACCACGACAACACGCGTGGGTCCGATGAAACCGATGTCTATAACCATCAATGGTTACATAAAGGCTAATAATAAAAATGTCCATAAATTTAACCCTGGACCACAAAACCAATCATAAGCAGCAAGGGTATATTTGTAGCAATAGCCAATAATATATTGTATTGGTCAAAATAATTTTTTTATGCCAAAAATCATTAGGATATTAAGTTAAGATCAAGTTCAATGAAGTTAAATAAATTTCATAAGGTAATCATTTTTTTATCATTATTAATATGTGTTGCTTAGGACTTTCTCAATATTTAGATTTTTTTGCACCCTCAGATTTCAGATTTTCAAAAGTTGTATCTCACCAAATATTGTCATATCCTTATTTATATGAGTATAAATGTTTGTTTTTATTTAAATGTATATCAACAACCATGTATATCAGTGATCCTGTCTTTAAAATCCAGACTAAAGTCTCATAATCTAATGATGATGAGATTATGATAAAAGTGATAAAGATCCTGAAGTGTGACATGACCTTACTCAGGCAATAATACAGATTATATATCAATATATATCAAGATTAAAAAAATATATATTTTTTACATTACGCAGGATGAATTTATGTAAAATAGTAAAACACAAATGACTTTATCTGGATTTTCACAGACAGTGTGTTCACAGGATTATAAATTGCGTATTGTACTACTTCTGATTCCTTGAAGACTCCTAATAATCGCATTCATGATTGGTCACCCCAGAAAACTGGAAGTGCTTTAACAAAACAAACCCTGAAAGGTTTGTTTCTAGGGGTTAATCCCAGTTTTCCTGTAGCATCACCTACAGTTTACTCCACATACTTCCTGCATAGACCGCCTGCTCCCGCTGCAGCGTTACCATAGCAACTGTGAAATGTGGGAAACCCTCTGTCCTTCAAAACGGGTGGGGGTTGCTGGTGATCGAGTGATTGAGCGATGATTATCACATCAGTATGTATGTTTTAAAATCAGTCAGATGAAGGACTCTATACGTTTCTGTGGTTTTATATTGTCTCTCAGTGCCTGTCAAGCGACACCTTTAGATGGTTTTGAGGATGCCATCAAAATAGCATTGAATCTTTGAGTTGGTTTATGACCGGATGACTATGATCTGGCCAACACTGATATCTGAAGGCGTGCACTGGGATGCCGCTTACGTCGAGTGCATAATGCTGACGTGTTATCTTTCATGCACATGGGCTAATTGTATTTCTTGTTGTAAAAATGATTTTTATTCGGTTTGGAGAGGTGCTGATGTTGCCATGTTTACACCACTATGTAATAGTTTTTATTGGATGGTTATTCAGGCTATTGCTAGTTGTTTTTAATCAGATTCAAGTGCTGAACATCTGTGAACATTGGACGTCTGCATCAGTAGAGGCCTCTGTTTCCATGACAACCACAGGCTGAAAATAGCCACCCCCTCTTTCTCTCTCTCTCTAACATGCATGTATTTATTGTCTCTGAAGACATGCCAATGTTTTTTCTCCTTTCCTTGCAGTCTGACTCTCCTCTCCGCTCCTCTCATTGGCGCTCCCCTCCCCTTTGCTTTGCAAACCTCACCTTTCTGCTCTCCCCTCTCCTCTGCCGTTCCCCCCTCCATCTCAGCAGATATATAGTCACTCAGTTACCATGGAAACCTCTAGAAACTATGGTGATGGGTCTTACAGCATCGCCTCAGCAGTGGCTAAACACAACTGCATACAACGATTTATGCAAATTAATACAGTAAATTGTCCGAGTCAAACTGAAAAGACATTGTTTTGTTTATTATTCCAAGTGGTTTTGATATTTGACTGCAAGCGATATTTGCAAGATGGCTTTTCTGTGCTTTTGGTAAGAAAATGCAGTGTGTTTTGATAATGCAACACATGCAGAGTTAAATATGTAAAATGATCGGTCATTTTGCATTACTACACAATTGGACTAACACATCATTTGTATACAAATAGAAAAACCAAATGATTCAAAACAGCTTCAGATGCCAGAATATAAGAGTTTATATTATACACATGATGACCATGAGAGTTGGTGTCTTTAGCTCTGGGTAATCGATCACACTT
This sequence comes from Paramisgurnus dabryanus, assembly GCF_030506205.2. NCBI lineage: Eukaryota > Metazoa > Chordata > Actinopteri > Cypriniformes > Cobitidae > Paramisgurnus > Paramisgurnus dabryanus. Next base: position 30,214,441 of record NC_133358.1, on the reverse strand, counting down.
TACCCAAAACGAATCAAACATTTCTAACAATGTGTTCCTTCTAAATGAAAAGGTTTTATGTTTATCATCTGATACTAAAAACAAGCGTCTCATGCATGCATACATGTACGTTGCACGACGTCAGCGGTTGCTATAGTTTTGATCAAAATACTTCTCATTGGGCTAAATGCAGTCAAGCAAGTGTTTATTCAAATCCTTCAAACGCTACAGAACCGGAGTAAACGTTAAGCACACATGAGCCAGCATTCAAATTAATAGATGTTATTTCATTCATACAGGGAGTCTGGCAAACACCACTGATTTTAAAACACAAGTTTATTATTTTCAATAGATGTCATTTCCCCTTCATTTCATCACTGTTGTTGAAGCGCTTTCCATTTATATTATTCCTTCTTCTCATGGGGTGTAGCTGAGGTTAACAGAGAGAGAGAGAGAAAAGAAAGAAATGATCAAAATAGATCTGATATTCTCTGCCTTTTCAATATTGTGACCAATGTAGTTACACTAACAGATTAGCTTGTATTTTTTCATGCATCTTGTCAGATGAAGAAACTCAGAGTATCATGGTAATACTGTAATAAATAATACAACCCTACCTCAAGGCATTTCTTGGTATAGTCATGAAATATTTGATTTATTTATTCATGTTCATGGAAACGATTTTCCACTTTTTTTCGTGTCAATGAGCACGAATTTCTATAAATAGTTTTTCTTTTTTGTGTCATTTTATGATATTTTTAAATCATTGTCACTTGGGGTTAGATTTGGGTTAAGAAATGTCATTTTATGTATTGGTTTCTACATGTTTTTCTTCTAATTTTGAAACTATTTTCTCTTGGGGTTGGAGGCCGGTGACTTCTCTTCTGAGGCGGCGCAAATTAAAAATATGTGTAAAGAGTGTCATGTGTGTTGCTCATCATGGCAAAATATGTGTTCATTGCATCATGTTGTTCATGGGCATCATGCGTCTTGTCAAAAGACGCCACTGGGTTTGAGTTAGGATGTCTGAAATGTAACAAAAAGTTGTTCTAACCCCAACCACAAGCGACAATGGTAAAAAAAAAACTTGAGAAACAAATACATAAAATAACATGAAAAAGAAAGTTGTGCTACAGACATGAAAAACTATTTATAGAAATTTGTGCTGGGTGACACGAAAAAGACATTCGTGCTCAATGAAAAAAAGAGGAAAATCACATCGATGAACATGAATAAATTAATGAATTATTTTGTGACTAAACCACGACATGCCTTGAGATTGCGTTGGAGTAATATGGTATTATTGCAGTGCCATGATACAGTATAACTACCTTAAATTACCATTTATTAGAAATTCTGGTAAATTAGGCCACCCCTCGTACAAATGAGGTATACTTGAATATACTAAAAATATACTTTTGTAGTACATTATTTTTGCGCTAACTAAAACATAACAAATGTGCAAAAATAATTACAAGTATAGGTCCTAATTCAGTGCACTTTAAAATATTATGCTAAATATCAGTAATACTTGAATAAATGCTGCACACTTTAAGTTTATCTTAAAAGGTACCAAAGATGATTTTTTTTTGTGTATTAAGTGTATTTTAGTGCAATTATTTCACCCGGGAAATTCTGGAATCCCACACTGTAAAAAGTGAAAATTAAAAAAAAAATACTTACATTGATAACACCTAAAAAAAAGTTTTTTTTCTACTTAAATTTTTCACTTAAACATAAAAGTTAAAAAAAGATTTTGGTGTTACCAATTTAAGTATATACTTTTTTAAGTTTCTGCAAATTATGACATTATATTTATCATTTTAAAGGTGCCAAAGAATGCACTGAAATTCTTTTTTAATTGTTCTTTGATATCTTAATAGAAGGTATGAAACTTTATTAAGTGCAAAAATGATCCAGAGACCGATTTAAAATGAAATAGTCTATTTTTGAATAATAGGGTTAGGGTTGGTGTAATGTTGAGATTGGTTTGTTTTCCATCGATCTTTTGCATGCATGAGGTTTACATAAGGAGGAGGAAACAATCGTTTTTGAGGCTCATGATATGTCATTACCATGTACAAAACTCTTATTATTCATCTATGCCTAGATACATTTTGTTTTTATTCTATGGCACCTTGAAATCTACTAACCCTACTAACCTAACCCTAACCCGCAACTTATGAACTTTACAATACTTCTTGTAAATCTGATTGAAAACAAACAACCCTACACTGTAAAAAAATCCACCATTTTTGTCAAATCAACATACAGTATATTTTTATGTTACTTTCCCTTAAATTAAGTTGAAAAATTGCAGCATTTCAAGTTTTTTCTAACTTTTTCAAAACTTAAAATAGTATGTTGGATTGATTTGCAAAACCGAGTTGTTTGTTTGAAGTTGCAGCAAAACTTTGTGCTGCATTTTTACACCATAGTCAGAATACACCGTTGTTCAAAGAGAGCAATAAAACATGGACTACATCTATTTATAAATAAATAAATTGCTTGTCATACTACATTTGCATATCATTTGCATGTGTAGTGTTTTAAAATATACTAAGCACAAAGGCATAAATAACTTGTGCTACAATGTTCAGTGAGAAATAATGACTAACATTTGACCTGGCACACATTCCCATATTGAAGCTATATGCAAAACATGTTTTGGATTAATGCTTTCTTGGTCTACATTAAATATATGCAGACATGTGCATAATATCAACAATAATAAGAGTTGTATTTTCTATTTTTAAAGCCCCATTGATTCTCAATGAGAAATAAAGAAGGTGATGATATCTGCATTACTCAAAAGAGATTAGGCGTGACCTTCTTAATGTCATTATTTCTTAATGAAGTAAACGGATACATGTTTGTAAAACTCAGTGTGTAGTCAGTATCACACATAACTAATGCACTTCAAAGCTCATTCCCCTGAAGATGTTGGATTGCAATGCCCTCCTGCTTATTTATAATATCTGTGGGTCATATGATGTCTAAAAACATAACATTATAAAGAGTTTCTTGATCATGAGGTTTGCTAGAAAACATGATGCAGCAGTTTTATTAAAGAAACACGGAGGCGTTCCTGTATGCGGTTCGCCATCTAGTGTTTTAATGCAGTACTCCGCTTATTCACATTACCTCTGATTTCCAGTTTACATTCCACCGCATCTTCTCCCAGTTCATTGACGGCCTTGCAGGTGTATTTTCCACTGTCAAAGGTGCTGGGCTTGCGGATGTTTAGAGTCACAACTCCCTGATTATTCTGCATCAGGAACTTTGGATCATCGCCTATGATCATCTTATTCTTCATCCAGATAATCTTGGGCTGGATGGACAGACAAATAGGTGATGTTATATTATGCAATTACTTTGAACAGTGAAGTTTACTGCTTATTCATTCATTTCACATTTGTGGCATTTCAGTCAAATTAGTTGTTGAAGTTTTATATTACAGACAAACTGATAAATCGAGAAACAAATGTAAATGGGGTTCCATGATGATACATTTAGAAATGAGAAAACCTCACCCATGCAATACATAATAAGTGCATTCAGTCGTTGATATCTTGGGTCTCTTACCTTCGGGTAACCTCTGACTGCGCAGCTGATGGCTGTACTGTAACCCATAGTCACAGATCTGTCAACCAGAGGAGCCGTGAATTTCGGAGCACAGTTCATATCCATTTCTTTGTAAGGAGGAGCTTTATGTGCCATATCTGATGGTGAGAAACGTTGAGAAATTAATGCTAAATCTAGGGCTAAAACTAAATTTTTTTCATTTAAAATTAATTAATAAATCCTGTTCATGGATGACGTAATATTTCTAATGTCAAAAATCTTACATATTGTGTCTTAAACAGGGTTGCACGGTATTTAAGAAAAATGCAATATAAAACAGCTTGCTAAATAAGGGGTTATTGTACCTAAGGCTGTCACGATTATGAAATTTGGCTGACGGTTAATTGTCTGATAAATTGCAATGATTAATTGACTGTTTTATTGCTTTGACATTTAATTCTCATATATTTTTTGTTCATGAAATAATTCCACACGTTGTAATTATAAAATTAAATCTTTTTCAAGGTTTACCTGAAAGTAAATACATGTATTTAAAAGTATTTTTTTGCCTTTATTGATAGTGAGTAATGGAGAGGTGACAGAAAAGTACAGGGTGAAGATAGGGGTATGGGATCCCCTAAGGACCTCAAGCCAGGATTCGAACTCGGGTCGCCGGATGTGCGTTTGCACCATATGTCGGAGCACTGTCCACTACACTATTGGCTCCAACTAAAAGTATTTTTTTTTTATGAAATAACATCATACTAGGGTCATATTAGCACTGGACCACATGTCTATAATGGCTGCAAAAAAAAAAAAACCTTACAGATCCTTAAAAATAGCATCCTTCAATTTCCTAAATTTGGAATTGCTGTTTTAGAAATGTATGTTTAACATGGCAGCTCATACTTCTTATTAAAGTTTTGCAGCATTTCTTTAAACATTGTTTATCCATTGTATCGAATTTGCAATGCATCGCGTTACACTGTCATTCAAGGAGCGCCATTAGATAATGTCTCATTTATACAGGCGCTGCAGCTCCCCCTTGTGTTTTTTAGAGACATGTGCAATCATTGCGGTGATCTGAAATCAATCGAACAATCGCGATGAGACGATTATTTAATCATTGTGAGAGCCTTAATTGTACCACATATTATCAAATTAAGTTTCTTATTTTTTTCTTGGAAAAGAAATCATCCCTCTCAGTGTCTTCACTACATCCGTCAACCTTAAACTCTGACTTTACATACTGTAACGATTTGAAGAATTGAAATATAGTTTTTGCAAACCATTGCAATATTTAAAAAAATCCTTATATATTGTAGTCCTGACATTTAATAGAAATGTAAAATGTCCAATCTACAATAACCATAAAGATACAAAGAAACACGGGATCATGTATGATTTAAAGATAAACATTTCTGCAGTTTATGGCACTGACCGGTTTTAGAAATGACGGCTGTGTTCTTGCTCAAGCAGGGATCTTCACTGAGACCAACAAGATTCTCGCTGTAGACACGAAACATGTACTCGTTTCCAATGATGAGGTCAGAGACGGTACAGTGAGTGCGTCGATTGTGTTCATAGACGGTAAACCACTCCTTCAAAGTGCAAGAATTACAGTCGATTCAGATTAAAACTAAAACTGAATGACAGAATTTTATTTATGTCAACAAATCCCTTAATGAAGGTTAGTTTGGCTAAGTGGAAATCTTATCTCTCACCATAGTTTTTTTGTCAGCTTTCTGAATTGTATATCCAGTGATCTCAGTGTTGCCGTCATCTCTGGGTGCTGTCCATTCCAAAGCCGCATTGAAACCCCAGACTTCGGTCACATTCACCTTGGTTGGAGCTCCAGGTTTATCTGTAAAGAGAGTTCAGGAGTCATGAAGTTCAGGATGTTTTGCACACAGAATGGTGATCATCATAGCAACTAAAAAATATATATTAATATATTAAATTTAGTTCATCAAATTAATTTTCCAACACGGAAACTGCAATTCATCTACTGGCCACTAGAGACAGTCAATCCCATAGACCCCATAATGTTAAAGGTAATCTATGTTCTCACCTACGACGCGTATATCGATGTTGGCCGTGTCCTCCATATTCTCGATTTTTACGACAAGCGTGTATTTTCCTGAATGTTCTCTCTCAGCAGAGCGGATGAAAAGGATGGTGTCGACGTTTGTATTCCTGACACCCACTTTCTTTTCATCCACGGGCTGTCCATCCTTAAACCACTGCACAAGAGGTCGAGGTTTTCCCTGCACATGCACACAAAGGGTTTTAAACAACATTCTTTAACACACATATGGGTTATTTGAGTAATACGGTACCACAGTTATCAACCAATCAGCAACCAGACTGAAAAAAACCACACTCACCTGGAAGGGGATGAGAAGGTTGAGTTTCTCACCAACTTTTCTGATGTACTTGGTTCTGAGCTCACGAGGAAGACGAATTTTGGGATGTTCTGAACGGAAAGGAAAACGTTACTGATCGGGAACAGAGATCTGATAGAGATGCACTTTCTTGAATTTCTTTTTACCCATAATCTCTCTGACGGTGACCGGCTGACTGAGCAGCGCAGGTGAACTGCGGCCTGCGATGTTTACAGCCACCACACGGAAATTCACCTTCTCACCGGTGGGCAAGTTTCTCACCATAAAACTCTGACGCTCGACTGGGTCGGTGTTTGCAGGGTGCCACTCCGTTTCTGACAGAAGAAAAACAGTTTCAGCATGTGATTTAAATCATTAATATAAGCTTCCTCTCGTGTCTTTCCCTTAGAGAGCGATAGGGCTGATGTATTTCGTAGGCAAAACCCGAAGCGAGTTAACTTATTTGCACTTCTGGTTCCATCTGGTTTTTTTAAATTATACTTAAATAAAATCTTAGGTTAACTTAGGTTAAGCCTAAAATATTTTCACGTTTTATTCCACGACATAAAACAAACCAGAAATATCCTCACTCGTGACTTTTTAAAGATTTTAAATGTCTTAAAAAGTTGCCTTATTGGACTACAGACAGTTTTGGGGACATGCATGAAGATCTCAAAAACAATGCAACATGGGCACAATTCCCAACAAAGATTCAACCACAGAGGATTTCCTTTTCAGGGAACATGTTTTTAAATGTGTTTAATAAAGTTTGAAAGAGCTGTCAGAAGCTTGGTGGTGATGATGTTAAAATCGAGAGATCGTGGAGTAGTGTTGCAAAGACGCAAATAGATGCGAATGACACGAATTGGCTGGCGTGATTGCCGTGAAAACACACACTATTTGTCTCAAACATATAAAAACATTCAACTAAAGCAAAAAATTTGCATGACATTGAATCCCACGAATAATCTAGAGCGAGAAACACAATGTTTCGCGTTTGGTGTGAACGCAGCATATGGTTGGCTTTAAATATCTAGTAAATGCATTTAGACTCCAAAGTTCATAAAAGTTGTGTTCATCTGTGAAGATTATCTTGTTGGACAAAATGTGTATATGTCATAAACTTTTGTTAAACGCAGAATGACAATCCAAAAGTCTAAATCCCTTTTGTGAAGAAACCAGTGTCCCATTAACTTCCGGGTTGGCCCTTAATAAAGTTTTTATGATATTTGTTTTTTGAAAGCTTCGATGGCAAAAACGTTGCAGTTTAATTCATTTCTGTAAACTGGTTCATATTGTGTTTCATTTGTTCATACATTAATGTTTTAATGTATGTAAATACTGCTGTGTATTTGCACCAATATATTGCAGTAATGTTACGGTTGTTGGGTTGAAAGTTTATCCGATACTCGAATTGAACAAATTTTAGAACAATTGCATAAATAATCAGTATTGAAAGCATTTAAATATAATTTTTAAGATATACAGTATGTGACCCAGTCTGTAAAACCAGTAATTAGTTAAAGTTTCCAATTTAAATCAACCTACATAAATGTAAAGGCAATATAACCTTGATATCTTTAACGTTTGATGGCGCACTTACCCAATTTACAAAAAAAATGAAGCCAAAATGTTATTTACTAATTTTAAACTTTGTGTATGTTTTGATAATCATTCTGAATCTGATCTCTAACAAAATTCCTTCACAAAAATGCAATTATTTCAGCATGTTTGAAAGCAGAGGGTCTGTTCTTTCATTGGATATATTTGTATGTATATATATATTTACAAGAAAATTTTCCTGGAAGGCATTTTGTGAAACTTTTGTGAAAATCATAAAAGATGCTGGCGTCTTTTTAAAAAATGGCTGGCGGCAAATAAGTTAATCTTGAGTCAATCTGAAATATTGAAATTAATGTTTAAAAAAGCCAACGTTCAGTATTTTTGCAAAATAATAAAACGTGGTGTCAATAAAAGAATTAATTTAATCATTTTAAGTAATATAAATGATTACTTGAATATTGTTATTTACGGAATAAACACACATTACTCTTTTTCATCACGAATACTTTGATGCTTTAAACATTTTCTTATAACTTAAATTCACTGATTACTTTGACTGTCGTACAGAAACTTCAATCAAGTGGTGAAATAGGAATTGGTGTAAAAACCACTATGTGTTTGTGTATAAGAGTTTTGAAGAGGACTCACCACCCTCCTTACAGAACTCTATCATGTATCCATCCAGGCCTCCAGCTCCAATCCTCTCAGGAGCCAACCACTTCAGTGTGCACGTCGTGTCTGTCACATCATCCACCGTCAGTTTGGTGGGTTCGCTGGTGGGCGCTAGAAAAGAAGACAGGAGGCGAACTCAGAAGAGAAAGCAGGAGACAACACAAATATGTAACAGGAGAACAGGTTTACCCCTCCTCACCGATTGGCATAAACGGTTTGGAATGAACACTGGGAGCCGAAATGCCGACTCCATTGACGGCAAAAACTCTCATCTCATACAGGACGCCCTCAATCATACGCTTGGCTTCATATGTCGTCTCTTCAAAAACTTCAAAATTAAGCTTCGTCCATCTAGATGAGCCCTTCTTCTTCCTCTCCATCAGATATCCTGAGAAACAAAACCAGATTGTTTCGATTTTAATTCAGATATATTTACAGGTGTGTGTCTGGTGGGATTTTGTACTCTCTTACCTTTTAAAGGTGCTCCTCCATCATACTTTGGAGGCTCCCATATAATAGTGGCACAATCTTCTCCAACTCCGGTACACTTCACATGCTCGGGTGGATCAGGAACATCTGCAACACAGGAGAAACATCATGAAGATATATCATCTGTAACCACATTTAGGTGAGACGATCTTAAAGGTTGCCGAAACAAAGATTGCAGTATCCAGGTAGTTTAGCTTAGTGGACGGTCACAGGGGCACAAAAGCATTCAGGGTATTGAGGATTTTTAACAGAGATAAAGGTGACACACCTATGATTTTAATGTAAAGGTTGGCCTTGTCTTCTCCTGCAGGGTTGGTGACTGTGATGGAGTAGTTTCCCTCATCATCTCGTTCAGCTCCCTCAATGATGAAGCTGCTCGAGTCTTTCTTGTTCTCCACACGCACACGGCCCTCTACTTCTGTTAATGGCTGTGAAGCAAAATATACAAGAGGTTTAAGAAGCTTGACGTTTGTGAGTCGATGTGGCGCCGAAGTCTGGACATCAGGTCAAGGTAAAGGGGCGGTCACACTAAACGTTTTGCTCCATTGACCTCCTTTCATAGGCATGCAAATGCATCAGACTGGAAACACAAGCTCATGGAAAGATTTTGCTGTGCACCAAAATTTAAGTCTGGTGAACTTTGACCTGCGAATTTGTATCATGGAGACATGCGACCAGTAAAACATAAAAAAAAAAAGGCCTTTCTCTCTGCTAAAAAACAAAGATGGATGAAGCGCTCCCGCTCCCGACCATCAAATATATTCTTATTCTATATAGTTTAAACTTTTAGTCCTGTTTTATTCTTTTTAAAACAGTTTTTATTAAAATCAAATTTTTTTCCTTTAATTGTTAATTTAAATTCTCATGTATCTTTGTTTTTATTGTGATTTTATCTTGTGTCTCTTATTTTTACATATTTTTATTTTTTATTCTCTAAAAACCCAGAACACTTGTTTATAAGCGGCACATGTCCATATCTCTGACTTCTTTATAAACAATTACCGTTTCTTAACTCTTTCCCCAACATTGATGAGTTATCTCGTCAATTAAAAGAAAACAAAAATGTGTTCCAGATGAATTTTTATGTTAATCTGTAATACCGTGATTATCCACTAAATGGCACACTTACACAATTTATGAAAAAAATAAGCCAAAATGTTATTTACTAATTTTAAACTATGTGTATGTTTTTTATAATCGTTCTGAATCTGATCTCTAACAAAATTTCTATACAAAAATGCAATGATTTCAGCTTTTTGCTTAAAAATTTGTATTTTTAAAGAAAAATACCCATATTTAAGAGTTTAAAAGCAGAGAAAAAATATATAGTTTTTTCCCCATTTTGTTTGTTTGTTTATATATTTGTATATTTATATATTTTTAGAAGAACATTTTCCTGGAGGGCATTTTGTGAAAGTGCTCGCGGGCAACATTTCAAAAAAAAAAAAAAAAAACAAGCCTGGCGGGTACGGAACCCCTAAGGACATAGAGCAAAAATTTAATAAAGTTTAGTTTCATGTGCTCACGTGAAACTTTCATGTGCTCACACGAAACCTTCATGTGCAGAATTTTTTTTAAAGTTTAGTTTCGCGTGCTCACGTGAAAAGCGAAAGTTTCACATGCGCGCGCGATAGTTTCACGCGAGCACGCGATAGTTTCATGCGAGCACGCGAAACTAAACTTTAAAAAAAAGTTTCACGTGACCACATGAAACTAAACTATAGATTTTTTTTACTCCAATGTCACCTTAGGGGCTTGGTAGGCGGAGAATTAGTTAATTGTTTCATAAAGTAACATTACATTTTTAAGGTCCACGTCACACAGGTGTATAAGTACCTTGTCTTGCTTCTTCCAGGAGACGGTTGGTGCTGGCTCTCCTGTGATTTCCACATCCAGACGCAGCTTGTTTCCAGCAACGACAATGATGGTGTTCTGAGCAACCTTGCTACCACCTACATCCAGATGGATCTTGGGAGGTTCTTAAAAAGATCACGAAAAAACAGAGTTAGAGAGCAAACCGGTCTCACGTCACCTAATTAATATTCATGAGCCGTGTCGATGAGGTTTACTCAACACACAAAGCTCCGTACTTAAGACAAAATCTGTGTGAAACTTACCTTGTCTAGGTACGTAGTCAATCTTGATTTCTGCATGAAAAACAACAGTTTGATTATGAACATGCCAAAACAAATATCTGTGGTTTGTACAGTGAAATGATTTTAGGGTTTAGTCTCACCCAGGAAGTTGAGTTTAGCGGATATAGAAAGCGCATATCCGTCTGGGATGAAAGTGTAATCGCCAGCATCTTGTGGCTTTACGTTGTCAATGACCAAACGATGCATCCTGGAATCATTTTGGAGTTAATGTGGAATATCAAACATGGAGAATGACACTACTTTAGCTTGTATTTAAGAGAAGCCAACCTGCCAACATGAGTAATCTTGATGCGGTCACTCGGTTGAACTTCCACGCCGTCTTTGAACCATTTTCCAGTGACCTTCTCATCTGACACCTCACACTTGAACAACGCCTGCTCCGCCGATTTAACTGTGAGATCTGCAAAACTTTGCAACACCTCCAGTTCCTTCTCTGAGTGTTAAAAAGTAATAAAGATGAGTTTTTGCATGACCTGCTAAAGCACTTATTAATGAAAAACTGGAAATAAATGGATGATAATAAGGTGAGATAAAGGTGTTACCTTCAACGATAAGTTCACCCTTTGAATGGCCTCCATTAGTGAAAACGTAGAACATCCCATTGTCCTCAAGTTGAGCTTCTTGGATAATCAGCCAATGACGTTTCCCGTCCTTTTTAAAGCGGTACTTTGTGTTTTTATCGTCACGTGTCAGCTCCAAATTTTCAAACATCCTTGAATTACATAGCACATAATAAACGTACACTTCATCAAAATGGCAATTTAACTTTCGTAGACCAAAACATTTTATTTTCGACAATGTATTTGTTTCAGAGATCAGTTTAGCCACTAGCCAGACCGATAAATAAATACAGACCAAAAGTTTACTTCGGATGTAAGCGCATGCATCCAATGAAACCGTCGATTTAGAACAGAGATGGGCAAACTAGGGCCAAATCCGGCCGTCAGGCACTTTTATCCAGTTTATAATTATTTTAAACATTGTGTTAAACATAGGCATGGTGGCCTAAGACTTTTGCACAGTACTGCACATCCGGTAGATGGCAGATACGTGGTAAGTTATCATTAGGCTAAAGTATTTTTGGTTGTCATTAGTAAGGTAAAACATTTATATCTTATATGTGTTTACCAGATGACGTGCGCTCCATCTTCAGACACTTCAATCTCAAACTCAACTCTCTCTCCAACCACAACATGATAATCATCCAGCAGTTTAGTGATGGTAATCGGAGGTTCTGTAAGACAACATTACACTTTTACACCTTCTTCTAGAAATAGGAATCGTTTATTTTTTACATCTCATAGCATCTCAAACATTTTAATAAATGTCAAGGCATATTTTCTTGATGTCTGTGAAATCCAAGATGAAGTTTCATAATCTAATGATGAGATTTGGAGTTTGTTTTCACATTGATTTCAATCTTTGACATGACCTTACTCATGACCTTACGTATTTTCACAGAATGTTCTTTACAATATGTAGGATGATTTTATATGGAAACCAATAAATCACAAAAAATGACTTTAGCTGGAATTTCACAGACTGTGTCACACATCGTTTTTCAAAATAGAAACAATAAACTTCCGCCTATAACAGTGTCACTGGATACCTCAAAGTCAGATGAGTTTAATGATGAAATGATCATGGTTTGATACGCACCTTTAACAAAGACCTCAGTGAAGCATTTATCTTCTCTGACCACACATTCATAAGCGGCATCATCTGCCAGGCTACACTTATTAATGGTGAGTGTTCGAAGGTTTCCATTCGCTTCCATAATGTATCTGTTAAAAAACAAAGAGCCATTAAAATCACTGAAAGTTAACCAAAAAGCAACAGGTTTCAGTTATTTGTTTTCCAACTGCAACATAGAAATGCAACAAAAATGTTAGGTGTGTTACAGTATATGTTGAGTGCACACCACTAGCAACTTTGTCACTGTGTGTCTAGGGTGACCATACGTGCCATTCTTCCCGGACGCATCCCGTCCAGCATTTTGGGTTCGTCTTCCGGAAGTCGTATTTGTCGACCCCATACGTCATAGAGGATTATTATTATTATTACAGAAAAGCAACCATTACATTTTAAGGTAAGAATGAAACTACGATTGTATATCTTATGTTTTTAACTGAATGGCGTATGCGGTCAACAAATACGACTTCTGGAAGACGCACCGAAATCCTGGATGGGATGCGTCCGGGAAGAATGGCACGTATGGTCACCCTATGTTTGTCGCCAAAGTCGTTTTAAGGAAGTTCCGACACAGCGCCACCATATTTGCGCAGTATATGACAGGTCTTGCTCTAGCAATATCTGGAGGTGTTCCAAAGTCCCTCCCCCAGATGATGTCATTCTTTAACGGTTGACGATTGGCTCTCTCTATTGGAAGGCGAGACTAGAGCGGCCATATTGACCGTTGCGATATCCACATTTTTATCACTACCACTTGGTAATATTAAATATCTTTGGTGTCGCTTGTTTCTTTCAATTAAGTCGTTCCTTTTTGAGGAAAAAAGTTTCAGGAACATTCCAGGATTTTTCTCCATATAGTACACTTTAGTGGACCTCAGATGTTTGCAGTTCCAATGCAGCTTTAAAGGCTCTAAACGATCCCAACTGAGGCATAAGGGTCTTATCTAAGGTAACCATCGTCATTTTTGCCCCAAAAATGTACATTTCAATGGGATGACTTAATACGAAAGATCGGGCTTGTGCATCACACTGCTAGTGCAGAACGAGAAGTTGTGGATTAAAAGTACTTGTTTGTAAAAATGAGGACGGTTTCGCTAAATAAGACCTTTATGCCTTGGTTGGGATCATCTAGAGTCCTTTGAAAGTGAATTGAAACTGTTAAGGTCCATTTAAGTCCACTATATGGAGAAAAATCCTGGATTGTTTTCCTCAAAAAAATATATTTCTTCTTGACTGAACAAAGAAAGACATAAACATCTTAGATGACAAATTATCATTTTTTTAATGAATATTTCAATAACTATAAACAAATGATTGTCTGTCCTCTCAGTAAATGACGAAAGAGGGATTAAGTAAACTCCATTGCTTCAATGTCATTGGTAGTTGCTTCCCAAAGTCACTGTCATTTGCATAAAGTTGAACTCTTCTTAAGTTTGTCAAGTAGCTGGACATGCCAACTTTCTGTCGCCAAATTATCACTGTCCTTCGTGTTGCCGGAAGTCACCGAACTTCCTTTGAAATAAACGAGATTGTGATGTTCCGCCGATGCTACGGTAGTCACTGGTGCTGGAGTTTAAACTAATTTAGCAATGCATCAACATTAAAATGGTTTCCACTAAAAATGTCATATGGGTTTTGAAAATGTTGCAATAACTTTCACTTGACCTTGATGAATCGTGATGAAACGCTTAGTTTAAATGAGCATCATTTTATTTCACGACTGCGTGTGTATTTGTGTATTCTCTCACTTGGCAGAAGGTTTGATCTCCTGGCCGTTTTTAAGCCATTTGGCCTCTGCATTAGGATCGGTCAACTCCACAGTCAGGACTATTTTCTTTCCTTTATTAACCGAGTACGTAGACTCAAGTCGTTTCAAGAATTCTGTAGAAACATCCACACATGAATACATACACAAACAGAAGACTCTGTTACGTATTTTTGCTTTTGTGTCTCTCGTTTTTCGTACCATCGCTGACCTTGGGCTCGACTCTCATCTTTTTAAGTCGTTTCAGCATTCCACGCAGGTCAGTTATGCCGTATTTAAATGCAATCTTCTCGTACTCGCTGGGGTGGGCGCTCTTCAGAAGTTCCCAAACATCGATCTCCTCCTCTGGTTCGGGCTTCTTGGTCCTAAAGCAGAACAGATGAAATGTGCTCTAAACAAAATCACAATCTTCCCTATAGGTGAGGTTTTAATGGACTGCTTACTTTTTAGCGGCTTTAAGAAGAGCACTGAAATCCAGGTTTCCTTCATCTTCTCCAGCATCTCTACATAGAGAATACAACATAATAAACAAATATATTTGCTTCATACATACAGAGTGCTGCAGGGATGATGTCTTTATGTACTTTTCACAAAAAATAAGCTCCATGTTTACCACCAAAGTTTATGACACAAAATTTATCATAACAGATGAAACAAATTTCATGAATTTTAAAGTGTAAATGTGTTTACTGAAAATATAAAAAGCTTTAATATTAATATTAATATTTTAATATTAAACTTGTGTTCATCTGTGAAGACAAACCATGTAAGTGTCATTAACTTTTAGAGTTTATTTTCGTGATAATCCAGAAGTCTATGGGAAAAAATGAATGAGCCGTTTTGTGAGGAAACCAGCGTCCCGCCAACTTCCGGGTTAGCCTACAAAAATACGTTATACGTCTCTATTATAATATATGAGGAGCTCTGATGCAAAAGCCTCTAAACGCCAATTCCGTAAAAAATGAGATAATGATATTAAAGGAAAACACCACAGTTTTTCAATATTTTACTATGTTTTTACCTCAACTTAGATTAATTAATACATACCTATCTTTTTTCAATGCGTGCACTTAATCTTTGTACAGCGTGTCGTGACTCGTAAATGTTAGCATTTAGCCTAGCCCCATTCATTCCTTAGGATCCAAACAGGAATGAATTTAGAAGCCACCAAACACTTTCATGTTTTCCTTATTTAAAAACTGTTACATGAAGAGTTACACAAGTAAGTATGGTGGCACAAAATAAAACATGTCAGACGCACTTAGAGGGTTTTGCATCTAAGCACTTCATATTTCTCACAGATTGTACAACCCTGTTATCCTCATTTAATATAAAGAAAGTGGACAATTTACATTTCCATAAGATTTCAAAGTGTTAAAGGGACACTCTTAAATCTAAATTCTATGCGATATTGTAAGAACATTATCTAGATTTAAAACTTTATAAACTATAATAACTAACTTCTGGTAACAACGCCATCTTGAACTGTCGTGTGAATCTCCAGGATGGAGTCGTTATCAGAAGCTCATTATTAGAGTTTAAAATATGTATATTTTTCTTACAATATCACACTGCAGGCTTTCCTGCAGCACTTTGCAGTTCGGGCGGCCCGCCTACGCTGGGAAACCCTACCGCCTTAACTAGGTCGTGCAAAAAAAATAAAAATAAAAAATACGGTCGAAATGACCAGTTCGCCAGACATCCTCCAACATCTGCTTTAGTTTGTGTTTATTAACCCTTTAGTTTCACTTCATCACACAGCTATTCCTTTTAGAGGTCAAAGCATTTAATTCATTAATAATCTAGTATGTGTTCATTTACTGTAGTATGTGTTCATTTACGCGTGTATGCCCCGCCCCTTTGATTGCATGCCAAAAGCAATATTTAGCTGGAGTATCACTTTAAGAAACATCTATTCCATCAAAGGAAGCTGGTCTTCAGTTTCATACACTTACGTTCTTTTGAAAGCAGACAGAATATCTGCTGGCCCCTCTTGTTCTGCG
Source organism: Paramisgurnus dabryanus (assembly GCF_030506205.2). Lineage (NCBI taxonomy): Eukaryota > Metazoa > Chordata > Actinopteri > Cypriniformes > Cobitidae > Paramisgurnus > Paramisgurnus dabryanus. The sequence goes on along the minus strand of NC_133358.1, from coordinate 30,198,174 downwards.
ACTACAGAAAAAAAAACATGCAGAACGGTTATATAGACAATGAGATGTGGTGTTAATTCTGTTGCGTTTGAACTCTTTTGTGTGTGTATAAGACATCTGAATTAGTCCTCACTATTTGACACCCACATAAATTGGGTGATAGATCTATAGATTTAGATCTATAATTTCTATAAGGTCCACACCAATAGCTTCAGAGGTGTGTATGTGAGTGTGTGTGTGTATTTGCGTGTGTGTGTGACTCACTGACCCTCCACATCGATCTCAAAGGTGCAGCTGTCACATTTGTCTTTAGCAGATACTTCACACCTGTATCCACCTGCATCTCCAGGGACGACCTTGACAATCTTCATCTCATATGTGTAGATCTTAAGGTGACAGGGTGAGCGAGTAAGAAAGAGGGAAGAAAAGACAGAAAGGGTAAAAATAAATAAAGGGGCAGTCAAGTCAGTGCCCTTACCATCACCAAATCATAGTATCATTAAAGGACAACATTTAGCAGATCTGCACTTAAAATAAACAAAAATGATTATACCCACAACTGTGTAAAGAATTCATTTCTGTAGAAAAGCCATGCATGTGCTGTTGTATTTGTTATTTAAATTATTTTTGAGTGTTTTTTTCTGAATTGTAATAGTTATACATTTGATATTCCAGTTTTGACTTAAAATGATTAAAGCTCGACTCGTCATACAATCCAGCACCTCTTACCTTAGTGTTTCTGTCATAAGTCTCTTTAAACTGGAAATGTTTTCCTGCTTTACTGCCGAGGTCCATCCACTTGCCCTTCAACCACTTCATGGTGGGTTTACGGGTTAAAGTAGTGGAATCCACCTTAACCACAAACAAGGCATCTTTACCTGTAAATAACAAAACAACATTAATTCCATTACTACTCCTGAGTTTGATGCCGATAACTATTTATTACTGCCTATAACTTTACCAGTCTAGATCCTTAAGAGTGTTAAGAGAAATATCATTTGGAAATAATGAAAGTTTATATCTCCTAGTACTCAAAGTCAAACAAATGTGTGTTTACCTGCGACGGCTGTTAAACTTTCTGGCTTTTCCACAAACAGTCCTGTTAACTCTTGCGGCACTGCATAAGAAAGAAGATATATTGTGAGCTGTAATCATAATATTACACTTTTTTGCCCAAACCATTCAAAATTATAAAATTTATTTATTTTTCAACACCGTGTTTCATCCTTCTACACTTTCAGAGAAAAGGTACACAAGCTGTAACTCTCAAAAAGTACATATAGAGTGCATAGAACAGACTTACAAAATAAAACCAACCTATATTTACAGTACTTCATTAAACACCGGTATGAGCTTCATGCACAGGTAAAGAGTTTTTGCCAACTCATGGCAATTTGAACATATTTTACCATGTGGCTTATTCGTATTCATTCGTACGACCACTTTCGTAAGATTTGCTTTTGACCACGTGACGTTAGGGTTAGAAGCAGGGTTTCATTATAGTTTTTTTAAACACAAACAATAATAATAATTGTACCTATTTGTATGATTCACTTTGTAGGAATTCGTACGAATTAGCCAACTTCTAAAATACGAACAAATTCCAAAAGATCTGGGCTGGGTTTCCCGATAACGATTGAACTTAGCACTTAAGAGCGCTTTCTACGAGCTACTTAACGAACATTCGTTGTTCATTTACGTGCTTTCCCAAAGATGCACGTGAAACGATCGCTTGCAGCTGGGTTTTAAGTGCTACTTACGAGTCGCTATCCGTTTGTCAAGTGCTGAAATGTCACCAATAGAATGACTCGAATTGGTAGCAGAAGCTAGTTTAGGCAATAATGATCTTCAGCCGATGTGCACTAATTTTTTTAAGAATATTTTTTATTATTGTCCAATGACTTTTTAAATGTTTTAAAATTGTTCATAATGAAATATTCTTTTCCATATTTAATTAGGAATCGTCCCACTGGAAAATGTCTTCTGTATTTGATATTATAGTTTAGATTATTATTATTATTTGTTGTTTATTAGCTATGTTTATTTATTATTATGGATTATTGCATTGTACCGTAAATATTTATTTGGTTTCTTTAATCAGATGCCATACCCTTCAAAACATTTTTTTTTTACTGTAGGATAGATGAATTATAGCAGCAATTGGTAGGAACCATCTATCAATTTGCTAGTACTAAATTTTACCAAAATTTTACCAAATACGTTTTCCTTCTTTATTAATTGTAATTATTAAATGTTTAGTCATTTAAATTTGATTTCTCATTTGAATTTAAATATATTATATTAATTTAAATAAAGAAAACCCCAATAAATAAATATCCATTTAAAACATTACATTATCGTTACTGCAGGAGTGCAATTTGCTGGTTGTCCTGTAGGTGACCTTGTAACTTTGTTGTCTTACGATGCACTTATGAATGAATGATTACTCCAGAGCACTCGTAGATCTACAATGATTTTCAAGTGTTACTTAAGCTACAAAGCTTTTGGGAAACGGCCCGTAATTCTGAGATGATTCGTACGATCGTTTATACGATCTACTTAGCCTTACGATGCTTTTGGGAAACCTGGCCCAGGCCGTTTTTGCCGTCAATCTTGTTGTTATGTTAAGGCAAGCAAATTATATTGACATATACTATATCATATAATGTAAAAAGCAATTGCCCCACATTTTGAAAGAGAAATAGCATTATTTTTTATACATATCATGCCATGCACATCTGTCACATGCACAAGGGCTCAGTATAGTTAGTATGTAGTTTAAATAAAGAGATTATAGAAATATAAGGGAGTTACAATGGAGTTTTTATTTAATAACCATTCAGATTTATTACCATTCTCTCCGGCTTCTGCAAATATATAAAAAAAACAATAACAGACTAAATAAACCTGCAGACACAGTTTACATAACTGTACATGTTTTAATAGTGAAATATCTTGTGAATTTTGAAGCAAAGCAAGATGATGGTCACTTACCCGCCGGAGGCAGTTCTGTGAAAAACAATGATGGAAACAAGGTTAATTTATAACACAAACAAAGGCAAGACATATTTATTACAAAAGCAAGTCATCATTAAAAAAACATAGCTTCAAAAAAGAAGAACAAGAAATGAATGATATTTTACTTAACTAATAACTATAGTATGGTTTGATCCTGTTTTAAACTTTTGAGCAATTCCATGCAAATGTCAACCTTATTATGAAAAGTAAAGTGTTCACACAAAGTTTTTAACCATTTTAAATATCTAATGTAAATATTTGGTGGTTTAAATGCAAAGTCTCTGTTAACGTTTTTAAAACATTTTTTGCAAGTGTAAATTTCAGAATTGTCACGGCCATAACATAGTTTTTTCCTAAAAAATTCACATACAAAATCAAGTTTCAAGTTATGACTGCAAATGTCACATCCATAACACTGGAATTGCTCATTTGTCATTCTTCACATATTGATTTTTCCCAAATCACAATAGTTTTTAGTGAATATGGGGGAAATAAAACTGCTTTCGAGCAGCATATAAGATTTCTGAACATATCTGCTGACTATCATCATCTCTCCTGATGTCAAATCAGTAGCAGATAAATATATTCCTCTGACTGTAAGCTGATATGTTGTAGGAGTCTTCAGACAGTCGGCCACATGGAAAGTCTACACTCCTATAAATACAACACCCTGTCCTGAGAAAAATATAGCTGGAATAAAAAGACCTAAGAGTCTTTAACTCTCATCTGGACATTAGTCATAAATCTCATTTTTACATGACCTTACATTTAACACTTTACAATAAGGTTATATTTGTTGCATTAGCTATCATAAACTAACACGAACAGTACTTTTTATTAATCTTAGTTCATGTTTATTTCAGCATTTACTAATAAAAGCTGTCACTGTTAACATTACTTTACAATGAACTACCATAAATAACTCTACTGACATTTAATAACATTAACAAAGGTTAATAAATGCTGATAAACTATATTGCTGATTGATTGTTCACGTTAGTTAATGTTACTAATGTTTACTAAAACAACCTTTTGTAAAGCGTTACAAAAAAAATGCAAGATTTATGCTCCAAAATTAAAAATTTTTAAGTGTTACCCATTTGAGGGAGTATTACTATTTAAACTTATGCACAGTATACACAAGTAGGAATAATGTTCACTAATAAGATACGAGTTAATATTTCACAATTATTACCTGAATGACTTTAGATTATTAAAGGTAGTAAATGTTGCATAAAACAGTTTTCTATTAATTTGAGCATATACGTGCACATATCAATTTTTGTATTTCAGTTGGATTTTCTTATATTTTACTTTACTTATTGATGGTATAAAACTAGTTGATTTAAAATTTCTTGTTTTTGGAAATTGAGGAGTCCATAAAACATCAGCACAGATTAATCGTGATTAATCGTATACAAAATAAAAGTTTGTGTTTGCATAATTTATGTGTGTGTACTGTGTGAAATATTATGTTTATATACACAAATAAAAACATACATGAATACATTTAAGAAAAAAATGCATTTATATATAAATTAGTTTTATTTATATTTATACCACGGGTCTGTTGAATGCTGTATTCTGATTGGCTGAGAAATGTTCTGTGGGTATGCATTAATTTCTGATAACTGCACACCTAACTTGTCAAATGTCTTAAAAATAGGCACCAGAGCAATGTTTGTGGTAACCGTGGTATAAGAGGAATAATTGACTCCGGTCCTTTGAATTATTTGAAAATAATGCACACCTGCTTCGCGTCGTGCCGCATTGCACCTTGGGTGTGCATCATTTTCTCATAATTCAATGGCCCGTTGTCAATTATTCCTTACATAATATTGATATAATATAAATATTATATATTACAAACTTTTATTTTGTATGCGATTAATCGCGATTAATATTTTCACAGCCTTATTTCTAACCTTTGTTAAAGATAAGATCAAGGAACTGTTTGATTTTGATGGTAAAATCTGAGTGATCATGTGGTGTGAGAGAGCAGCATGCCAAACATCTGCCCCACCTAAATCTCAGGAAGGCAATACTGTTACCATGATGCTGGCCAAAAGGCCACGGCAGCTCATGACATCTCTTATGTCAAGCCAAGAATTCATTGATGTAGCAGCAGTTCAATATATCAAATGACAAAAAATTTATTATCAGACCCCAGTACAGCCAGACAAACAAATGCAAGAAACGACCGACCTCCGATTATAAAGACTCTAACCACAGACATGCAACAGTTTATTTTAGGGTAATTGAGAATGTATACATCGGATGTGGCTTTAATGTTATTAACTCATGACTGATTGTATACAAACTGGATGTTTTCCTTAGTTGGGTGACTTCCCGATATAATTATCCCTCTGGCTTATTTACAATTTTCTGTGCCATCACTCATAATCCAAAAAACAAGAAGGCTGGGCCGGTGCACCACTAGCTGCGTTTCCATTACAATTTTGCACAAAACGTCAGCGTTATTTTCTAAATGTCAACAAAAGACTATTGCGAAATGACCGTGTTTCCATTAATCATTTATTTAAGACTGTAAGATAGACTTATCCTCTTGTGATAAGTCGCTCAAACATCACGTCGACTGATGTTGGTAGGTTTACTAATATTATACCCACAACACTAGGCATTATTTTAAATGGAAGGAGATGTAGGAGTAAACATTATTGGCAAGAAAAGCCCCTTATACTTGGCCTCTAATAATAATTATGTGACTTACTTGCATCAGGTGACATGAAAATAAATTTCTATTGCAGTTTTGCTAAATGCACCTCATGCGAGCGTAAAAACGTAAATGCTGAAAAACCTTTCCTGTAACACATTTTGCTCTTATCATATACAAATGTTATGTTTAAGTAAGTATACCAAGGTTATTAGTATAGAAAAACAATAACAACATTCCCTGAACGTGTGTTTGTGTCAGGGAGAGACAGTGGTTGAGATGACACAGCGTACTACACTATGGACTTTACACATTAAGACACTAAGCTCCCTGTATTAGCACAATTCCACACATACATACTTAAGGAAGCTAATGACAGATCTCCTGAGATCTCTGTACTGTATGCACTGTAAAAAATGTTGGGTTATTTTTAAACCAATGCTGGGTCAAAAAGGGTCGAGCCCAGACGTTGGGTTAAACCAACCCGGAATATTTTTATATTTGACTCAACAATAGAGTGTTGCAGGGATGACATATTTTTGTAGGCAAAACCCGGAAGCGACTTAGCATTTTAGCACACCCGGTTCCATCATTCCAAGGGGTTTTTTGAATGGAGTTTTGGTTACACTTCTTAAATAAGATCTTGGGCTAACCAAACATGTGACTTTTAAAAGCTCTTTAAAAAGGCAGTTGTTAGCAAATTGCTACATGGGACTACAGATATTGTCGGGGACTATAACATCATCACGCATGAAGATCTCAAAAACAACGAAACATGGGCACAATTTCCAACAAAGATTCATCCACTGAGTATTTCCTTATCAGGGAACATGTTTTTAAAGGTGTTTAATAAAAAGAGTTTAAAAGAGTTGTCGGAAGCTTGGTGGTGATGACGTTGAGGTCGAGAGATCGTAGTGAAGTTCACTTCTAGCCTAAGATTATCTTTTCATTTCTAGTTTACGCATTTAGACTTCAAAATTCATAAAAGTTGTGTTCATCTTAAGATTATCTTGTTGGACCAAATGTGTAAGTGTCATAAACTTTTGTTATACATAGAGCGATAATCCACAAGTCTATGGGAAAAATGAGTGGGCGTTTTGGCGAGAGAACCAATGTCCCGCTAACTTCCGGGTTGGCCTACAAAAATATGTCATCCCTGCGGCACTCTATGGGTTAAAACAAACCAGCATTTCAGGTTGTTACAACCTAGCACAGGTTAAATTACATCCAAGCGGGTTGGATTTGTCCTTTTTTGACACACTGTCATGGGTTGAAAACAACCTGGCATTTTCAACTCTTTCCCCGCCATTGACGAGTTAACTCGTCAATTAAAGGAATAGTCTACTCATTTTCAATATTAAACTATGTTATTACCTTAACTAAGAAGAGTTGATACATCCCTCTATCATCTGTGTGCGTGCACGTAAGCGCTGGGGCGCGCTGCGACACTTCGATAGCATTTAGCGTTTCCTATTTAAGACGAGTAGTTATACGAGCAAGTTTGGTGGTACAAAATAAAACGTAGCGCTTTTCTGAGCGGATTTAAAAAGGTAACTATATTGTATGGCGGAACAGCACTTTTGGGAGTACTTCGACTCGGCGCAGTAACACACTCTCTCTCCCATTATTAGAGGGAGAAGGGGAGCGAATTTTTCAGGCGAGTTGAAGTACTCACAAAAGTGCTGTTCCGCCATTAAAATATAGTTCCTCTTTTAAATCCGCTTAGAAAAGCGCTACGTTTTATTTTGTACCACCAAACTTGCTCGTATAACTACTCGTCTTAAATAGGAAAAACGTTGATGTGTTTGGTCACTTCTAACTTTATCTCTGAGTGGTACCATTGAATGAATGGGGCTAAGCTAAATCCTATCGAAGTGTCGCAGCGCGCCCCAGCGCTTACGTGCACGCACACAGATGATAGAGGGATGTATCAACTCTTCTTAGTTAAGGTAATAACATAGTTTAATATTGAAAATGAGTAGACTATTCCTTTAATAGAAAACGCTTTCCTGCCAATTACGAGTATTTCCGGCTTTCAGCAATACCATTATTATCCACCAGGTCTTCCGCAACTTATAAAACCCAGAAGTATCACCCTAGGACAAACATTTGTATGTCCGTGTATGTTTTGAGGATCACTCTGAATCTTCACAAAAATTGCATTATTTCAGGGTTTTGCTCAAAATTTGGTGTTTTTGAAGAAACTTACCAATATTTGAGAGGTGATTACAAGAGAACTAATGAAAGTAGAATGGGTCTTTTGAAAGCAGAGGGTCTGTCTTTCATTTGATGTATTGTATGTTTATATATTTTAAGAACATTTTCTAGAAGGCATTAAACTTTTGTGAAAATCATGAAAAATGCTCGCGCTGGTTAAGAGTTAAGCGTGTCAATTGTACAAACTTTTTATTTCGTAAGCAAAATACAAGACTTCTCACTAGTTCTCTCAGACTCTTAAGTGCGACATTTATTAAAAATTATTTTAAAATCACACTGTAAATAAAAACAACCTACTATTTTAAGTTTTTACTCATGAAAAGAAAACTTAAAAAAATAAGTTAAACAATGTCTACTTGATTTTATAAGTTAAAATAACATAAATCAGGGATCCCACACCTTAGTTAACTTCAAATTCAAGGACCTTTCAAGGACTTTCCAGGTCCAATACCCTCAAATTCAAGGACTTAATGTGGGGACACATTTCAAGTGAGAGCAAGGTTACATCGTGTTACCTTTTAAGATACATTGTTAAAGTTCCCTTTCGAGGGAACTCGCGCTGTGTCACTGCGGTGACACTTTAAGGGCCTCCAGTGGTAAGTGCGTCTGAATGTGTATATCAAATTCAACCAATGGTGAGGCTTAAAAACAAAGACAGGATGACGCGAGAGACAGGAAGTATATCGCTATCTGATATATTGCCAAAGACGACATTACAGGGACGTAGGAAGTATAGCAAGGGAGACGCAGCGTCTCGTTCCCTTCTCAGGAAACAACAGTTAAATGTGTAACCCGAGACATTTTAATGTGTCAAACACAACTATAGAAAAAAGCATTTTGGTATAAATCAACATTCGCATACAGAAGATATATAAGCATTTAAAGTGAATAGTTTAGCACGTGTGCTTAAAAAGTCTAGAATTTTTATGATATTATCCTACACTACACAGGGAATTATATGGATTTTTTTCCAGAAAACTTCTTGTATAAAAAAGATTCAAGCATTTTCAATGCCCTGTATTTATGTATGTATATTTTCAAAAACTTCCCAGGGCCTTGAAATTTTCCCCCCAGATTCACAAACTTTAAAGGATTTAAAGGACCCGTGGGAACCCTGATAAATATATATGCTGTTGATTTGACAAAATGCTGCGTATCTTTTACAGTGCAGTCATCTTTATTTTATCTTTATCCATGCGCTGGTTTTTATACTGATACTCATCAGCATCTACAGTTACTGTCGTGAGATATCAATGTCATTTTAGACATGAAATGTTTTATTTACTCGTGATTTATTCAAATAATCTAAACATGATTAAACAGTGATGATGTTTATTTCTTAATGTGCAAAACTGTTTAATGAGGAAACTTTGACACATAAACTAAGCTACAGTAGTCAAGCTAGTAAATCATCACTTCAGTGAGCCCTTTCACCCTAGTTAAGTTTGTGATTAGCGGTATATGATGGTATTTTTAGAGCTCAGCTCTCTCCCCGAGCCCTGTGGCATTACCATATCAGACGACCACATCAGCTGGAGGAAAACCTTATATGACGACTGATGAGTAAATCGAACTGGCAGATCACTGACACACTGATCGCATTTACTGCTGTCAGATGTTGTTCATTGAAATGGTTGGGCGGGGTGGCTGCGTGTGGTTAAAATGAGAAAGGGCAGTAAATCGGTGTGTAGAAGAGCAAGAGGAAATGATCCACCATGGGAAAATATGACATTTGATATACGGTTGCCTGGTAAGCAGAATTTTAAAGACCCCATCTGCAGCGTTCTCAACAGTTGTCTTCTTCACTTTAAACCTATTTGTTTTTGTTTCCCTTGTTACTCGATCCATGTTTAATAAAGAAGTGTAATAAAATATGATATAAGGATCAAGTCACATACTGGACCAAGAAATGAAAGTTGAAAGGGCAGAGGTTCAACCTGGGATATTTATAGAGAAATTGAGGAGCGCTGGAGGGAGCTGAAGACCTACAGACATCTAACAAATATGAAAACTAAAAAGTTCATATGAATATCTTTAGCTTTCTCGGGCCTGATACAGTGTTTATTATAGTCTGGTACATTAAATACAGATAATCTTATGACACAAATAACGTTTGTCTCCATCTATGTAACCCGATTCAGACGTGTGTCCTACTTGTCGTAAATAAGCTGTTGACTTCTCTAATTTTCAAATCAAAGTTGATTTGGCAGACTTGAACTCTTTTAAATTCACCTGTTAAAGATCTGTTTCATTTGACACATTCGTCAGAGACATTATCAGGGCTTTGAGATGAACGGTATCCATGGGTGGAATTGTGCTAAGACCAGGATCTAACCGTAAGACTCACTAACATACCGGTCAATCCTCACTTTAATGTACTCGCATACTGCAGGGGGGATTTGAGTATCACAGACTGAGTCTTTATATTTATAAGAGTAGGGCTGCGTCCGAAAACACCTACTTCAATACTATATAGTAGGCAAAATCCAGTAGGCGAGGGAAGTAGTATTTCCAAAAAATTCATAGTATAACAAAAACAGTACATTGTAAAAAAAATTCTGTAGAAATTACAGTATTACTGGGTATTACTGGCAACAAGCTGCCAGTAACTTACTGTAGATTTTACATTTATGTTATTTACTGACAACAGCTTGTTCAAAGTCAAATGAACATGAAACATTTTCAGTCTTTATCTTCTACAGTAAGTTACTGGCAACCAGCTGCATAATTACAGAACATTTTTTACAGTGTAGGCAAAAAGGTCCTGACTACTTCTGGCAAAATCCTGATATGTTTATTTGATAGACACTTGCTTATCTGTAATCCTTGGGATATGAGTTATCCAACGAAGAAGAAGACAAATGGGCGTTGCTTTATTGAAAAATGCCAAAAAGCGGTAATGCGGCTCTATTCAAATCCAAATATAGACGGTTTCAGCAGTAACAACATAAACAAGCGGCTGTCGTGGTCCGCACGTAACTTCCGGTAAACTCCGCTAAGAATAAATAACAACAAAGTTCTTTAAACAGAGTTTATTTATATAACAAGCAAAAAAACAATACATAGATTACCTAGGAAACCAAGACATTTGTTATTTTGACGAGGCATTTGTTCAAGAGATCAGTTTAGCAACTAGTCAGACCATTAAAAAAACAAAACCGGAAGTAAAGTTCAGATCCAGACGTGTATCGCGTCAGCGCACGTGCGTCCGATGAAACCGTCATATATATATTAAACAGCTGTTTCTTTTGCCAATGCTAAACATCATTCTAGTTAACGACCAACTTATGACAACGTACTGATGTGATGTATCAAGATGAAAGGTTCAAATTAATTCATACTATCCATATTCTTACTGTATAATACCTATTGTTTTAACAGTCAATGAGTAGGTACGTCAACTAATTTGGTATGTACTATCACAATATGTGATTTCAGACGCAGCCTAGGACAGATTAAAATATATTTCACAACAATATACTGCACACATTGTATTATTCTGTGACTGCACAGACTGTAAATTGTTATGCACATCCCCAGTTTTGTTAAAGAGATACTTAAATTTACATTTATATTTTTGCAATTAGCAAACACTTTTATATGCTAATCATTTTAAATTAAAATGACGCCATGTTATCGTTTAATAAGGGGGTCCACGGCACTCCAGTGGGTTAATAAATGTCTTTGTACTGTAGTGACATGCAAAAACGATATGCAAAACAAATGAGATTCGATGTTTTGTCATATTTGAATTGACCGCAGATACACATGAATACACAACCAATCGATCTTTCACAAATGTATCGTTTCACTTCAGAAGAAATTTTAAGTTTAATTTTAAGTTTAAGTACCAACTGGAGTCATTTGTGTTATTCAATGATTGATGTATGTGCATGACAAAATGTATATAAAATTATTAGTCAGTGTTTAATCAACGTCATAAATCTGGGATGGCATGAGGTTGAGTAAATTATGAGAGAATGTTTATATTTGGATTACCCATTCCTTTAGATGGTGTGTACACGGAGGACACAAAATTTTGGGCGCTTGCCGGCATTTCTTCAGCTAAGCGTACTTCTGTTTTGTTTATCAGTCATTGTACGATGCATCGGTTGAGTGTTGTTTTGTTGGTCCCGCCCCTCTGCCACTTTGATTGGATGGCTGAGTAAAAAGTGACATTGATGAGCCTAGCGCTTTATGCTGAAAAAAACACAGAGCGTTGTAGTGCTCAGTTGCTAACATTTTTTTTTTTTATCGTGACACACGATATTACGCACAGCTCTTTTGTAGGAAATTCTTATCAATCTAAAATCCCTGTGAGTTTGAGTTGTTTATAACATACATTTGAAAAGCAACACTTGTCAAACATAATCATTATAAATGTGCTTTATTATCATGAAAATACCTGAAAAAGTTGCTCATAGGCATTTCCTGGAGCTGCATGTGTAAATCTGCGCGCATATTGAGTTTCTGCACGAAAGCGCCCTCTAGATTTTGGATGTAGCGGCATTTCACCATCATTTATTGAGAAGCATAGCAAGCAGAATCGCACGGTTTATTTTTACACCCCTAGTGCGCACAATTAGCGATAGACTGATAATTATTGCAGTTGCTGGTATGTATATATCGGTCAATATTTGCAAAAAAAATTTTCATCCGTGTATCGGATGATACATTTTCTGTCCTTTTTTTCCAATGCAGTAAAATGACCAATCATTATTCACTTTTAATTTCATGTTGTGTTACACAACAACTCAGCAGGTAGCAAAGTCCTGTTCAAACAGTACCGTGATGTGTTATCCGCAGTACGTCTTAAATATTTTTCAAGTACTTAAAAAGTGTATATTTATCAATTTTATGCATAACAAATGTTTATTTAGTTTCAACAATTGTCTCATTTACTGTTATTCCATTTATGTTATATTTGAATCATATCGCCCACAATGCTTTCTCAAATTGCCCCCCCCCCCCAAAATCTCATATCGCTCGCTCACAAGGGTCCGCCACCTCAATGTGAAGTCTTTTTCAGAGCCCTCACTGAAGCAGACCCTACAGTGAGCTACTTTATGACCACCTACGTCACCAAATGGTGATTCAGTCAGTGTCCCTTTATGGACAGGGCTGAAATAGTTGCCATGTGGCCCCTGCTTGCAACTGTGTTTTTAAACTCTGTGCACTAACACATCTGTTCCTAACACTCTGACTTTACTCATTTACAATCACTTTGATTCTCTTAACATCCATCTCATATTTATCTCAGATGTTTCCGTCTGCACTTCTTAGTGTAGATAACATCACAGAATACTAGGAAAGATTCTTGGAAGGATTTAAAACATTTCAACTAGAGAACAATATGTGCAAAGATTTGTATAAACCATTGATATATATTCAGGCTTTCTTTTTACTAAATTAAATGTATAATATTTTTTCAAATACTGAATACATTTGTATCAAATACTGCATAAATGTTTCACAGCTCAGCAGGTTTCTTGTGACTACATTTTAAGATCATATTAATGATTCTGACATTTGACCAATGAATAAATGAGTAACACAAAGAAAGATAATAATACAAAACACATCTAAATCTATGCAACAACCAAACAGGAAGCATAAAATCATTTCAAGCATCACCCAACATCATTACACGGTAAAAAAATGATAGTATAGATTTATGCAACATTGGTTTTAATTATCACTAATACTCTAATAATGGAAATAATCACAACAAATGAGTAACAAACTAAATATATAAGGAAATAATACAAATATAAAATTTAAGTGTGGTACCTCCTGTGGGCTCAGGCATGTTTGCAGCCTCTCGCACGCCGTTCTTCGACTGACAGCTCGTGTCACTTTTTTTCCTTTTTATTTCACAGGCCCTCCGTCATTTAAAGCTTTCAGAGAACTCATGTTACCTTCCAAGCAAGGAGGGAGTGAAGGAGGGAGTCCTGCTGAGAGGGGGACACTCGAAACCTCGCTTGGATCCTTGAGGTCCAACAAAGAGATGGAGAGAGTGAGATAAGAGACACGAGCGTCTGACAGACGTGTTAAGGTGTTATATTCGAGAAAGTTTTACAGCACCTAAACAAAATACCATGATTCCTTTCCATCAACACTTCTCTGCAAGATACAAATGCAGAAGATACAACTACATTAAGCTGGACAGCCTCTGCACACTTGATTTCATCTTCTGCAGTGATTTTGTTTCTGAAAAGTGCTTACAGATTTTAGTTATCTTAATACAGATATGGACAGGAGTCAGAAATTAGGAAAGCTTCCTGACAGGTGGATTTGATTGACAGGGGCTAATGGTAGAAAAGGAGGGGTTTAGATTTCCTGTTTGTCTTCCGCTGACAAAACAGGACCTGAGAAAATAAGGCATTTACACAATCGAGCAGGACATCTGATTCCAGGATGGGTGAAGACTATGAAAAAAAAATTGTGAATAAAATTGTGATAAAAGCGAATTGTGTAATGTCTGCACCAACTAAACTGATGATTGCTTACAAACAACCACATTTCATTGTTCTGGCTAACAAGTAATCCCAACCCAAAGAGAATAAATGAACAATTCCCGTGTTGGACACAAACACTTGTTTACCTTATAATCCTAAAGTGATGGTTAACCCAAAAATGTAAATTATTTAAATTATTTACTCATCATCATGTTGTTACAATCCTGTATCAATTACTTTGTTTCGACCAACACAAAGGAAGATATTTGAAATTAAGCAGGAACACCATTGACTTCCATAGTAAGAAAAGTACACTTAAAAAAATAAAAAAAAAAAAAAAAAAAATAAATATATATATATATATATATATATATATATATATATATATATATATATATATATATATATATATATATATATATATATTTAGGCCTAATTAATAAGATGTATATATTAATAAGTATGTATATATCGGTCAATATTTGCACATTTTTTTCATTCGTGCATTCGATGATACATTTTCTGTCCCTTTTTTTCAGATGCAGTAAAATGACCAATCATTATTCACTTTTAATTTCATGTTGTGTTACACAACGACTCAGCAGGTAGCAAAGTCCTGTTCAAACAGTACCGTGATGTGTTATCCACAGTATGTCTTAAATATTTTTCAAGTACTTAAAAAGTGTATATTTATCAATTTTATGCTGTTTATTTAGTTTCAACAATTGTCTCATTTACTGTATTTACTTTTTTTTTTACATGTAATTACATTTTTTTAATTAATAAGATGTATGTATTTTGATTACATGTAAAATTTCCATCCATTTGTATAAAATACTTTAAATCTAAAAAAAAAACTTTATTTGATTGATATTTGTCAGTATGACAGAATTTTCATTTTTAGAAATGAACAGTTGATGGGTACATGACAGGTTTGGCTATACTCTTCATTTGCCTAATCCCATGAGACTTTAATATTCTCATATTTCCAAGCCCATGGTGATTGTATTAATAGTTCTCATCCCATAATATACCTGGGGGGGGATCAGTGCATGCAGGGCTAAGAGCAGAAACAGTTATGGTGGAGAGATATACTGTAGCATCTCAGTTTCATGCATTATCAACCAATGCTTCACTTCCGGTCTCTACATACGTCACACAGCACTCTCTATATAAGAGATGGGTGAAAAGAATGGGTTAAAAAAGAAAAGCTGTTTTCATTTCACTCTGCTACATTTTCTTTTATGGGAAAATCTGCATTGTACATTACTTTTGGCAGATGCTTTTATGCAAAGTGACTTACAGTGCATTCAAGCTATACAGTATATTTTAATGAATGTGGTCTCTATAAATCAAACTCACTCAATTTATATTAACAGCAATGATCCTGTGGACCACTAGATGTCAGTAAAGACCCACTTTTAAAACACTTATGATTTTGTATTGTATGTTTCTATCTGAAACTGTCTTTACATCTCTATTTCTCAATAGCATCGCGTTTGTAAGGATAGACTTTTAAGGTATAGTTCTTCCAAAAATGAAAATTCTGTCATCATTTACTTACCCTCTTCAAACCTATATACTGTTTGCTACCAAATAGTTTTTACGCTACTATGCTAGTCTACTGTACCAGAAAAACAGCCAACAAGGATCACATGACACCTCTTAGCCAATCCTATATCGTCAGTAACTTAAGTGGCAGGTGTTCAGTTTGACGCCATAAAAAGGTGCAACAAAATAACCAATTGCAACACCAGCGCCCAGCAGCAGCCACACGAATCCGCCATTTTGGAATGAAAGCGACTCGGGAGTCAACTAGAAGTAATGGCAATATCAGCTACTTTGTACATTAAAAGATCAAATTCAAACTGAATGATGATAACACAGAATAACATACAATCAGACCAGTGATCATTAATCCCTTTTTACGACTTATTTTATATAAATAAGTCTTCCACTTTTATATAGGCTCATTTTACATACATACATACTGACATAAACTCATCCACACATAATATTTTGGCTTCATATACATACACATATACACACATTAACATCTGAATTGCTCGAAATGGATTAAGTAAATAAAAAACACAGCCACTGTCCAAAAGTGGCAATTATACTGTTACTGTGACAAAAGTGAACTCGGGTCAGTTTTATTATTCAAGTTAATAAAACATGTATCTATTCTATCGCTCTACCATTTTGCCTACTTTTTGTTTAAGTTATAGATAGATTTAATGACAAATTTCAAGTGGAGCTAGAGTGTTAATAATCTGTTTAACCTAAATAAAACTAAAACCACATAATACACTTTTACTTAATAAATCAAGTTAAATATTTTTTTTCTTAAAAACATATTTTTAGAAAAACCTTTGCAATTATTTTGTAAAATGTTTGGGCTAAGATCTTGTTGCTTTTACACAATTTTCACCAGCAGGTGGCGCCATTATAGGTGTTTCGAGCGTTTCAAAACCGTGAATAATTTTTCGAAGCAATTGGTTCAATTGATTCGAAGCTTTTACTCCCATCACTAAATTTAACACGACAGATATTAATGCAAGCTAGCAAACAAATCAAAACATCAACCAAAATACCTTCTGTGAGTTTCTACACTGGATATTTTCACAGGATTCTTCATGAAACTGATTTTGAGTTTGCCGCTGCCTCTGGATGACGTGCAGCAGCAGCACAACACCTCGCGCTCTTGTACTCCACTCGCTCACTGGGCTAGCACGCATGCGCAAAACAGCAAAAACAAACTGAACTCTTTTTTTATTAATACCTCATCAAAAACCAAACATGCATTTAATTCAAACATATACAATTTTAAATAATTTTTAAAGGCCACAAAACAAGGAGAAACTTTCTGCATTTGTGTAAATAAAATTTGATCTACAATCAACATTACACAAAAAAATAAAACTTTTTTGTTTTTTATAAAGACACCAAATGTAACAATATTGTAATCAAATTGATGATGATATAATTAATCCCAAACCGCTAGTGCAGCTGTAGAAAAGATGTTCCTGAGGCTCAATATCTTTTTGACAAAAAGTACAGAAATTACTGTCCAAATTAAACAACGGCTCAAACTTTCATTTCTATTTATTAATAAATTATTATCAAAGTGAAATTCTTCTGATAGTTTGACAGTTGATAGTTTTAGGGGTGCTAAGATGACATGAGCTTATTATATGCAAACTCCTAATCCTGTGAGAGAGCACGGTTACACTGGTGTGTGACAAGCCTATAACCACGGGACCTCGTGGCGCAACGGTAGCGCGTCTGACTCCAGATCAGAAGGTTGCGTGTTCAAATCACGTCGGGGTCAATCCTTTACTCTTTGATTTCTGCATTAATGCAACTATTATTAACTAGACACAATATAGTCTAGCCCAAGAAGATATTAAAATGATTCACTCCATACGTAAGTGCATTTTCCAAATTTCTTAGGGAATGTATGCAGGATTCTTAATAAAAAAATGTAATGGGATTTGAAACAAATAAACAAGAATGTCTGGCTCTTAGTAGTTTTTCCCAGGCAGCAATTTATATGAATTATTTGTGAATCAGTTTTTATTGTTAGTGTATATAAAATAATTTTGAGCAGGTCACGTCAGCAGAGGGCGCTACAGCTCAAACAGCAAAAATACTATGACACACATAAAAGTGCTCATAACACATTTATATGACCGGAACATCGCAAAACAATTTTCCAAAACTTGAAATATAAAACACAGAACGGCCTCGTGGCGCAACGGTAGCGCGTCTGACTCCAGATCAGAAGGTTGCGTGTTCAAATCACGTCGGGGTCAACTCTTTGACTTCTGCATTAATGCACCTATTATGAAATTGACAAAATATAAGAGATCACAAGAAGACATAAAATAATTCACTCCATACGTAAGTGCCATTTTTCTTGATAATTTTCTTAGGGAATGTATGCAGGATTCTTAATAATTATATATATATATGTCATAATAGCAGGTCACGTCAGCAGAGGGCGCTACAGCTCAAACAACAAAAATACTTTGACACGCATACAAATACTTTCGACACATTTATATGAACGGAACACGACAACACAATTTTGTAAACAAACATAAAACGACCTCGTGGCGCAACGGTAGCGCGTCTGACTCCAGATCAGAAGGTTGCGTGTTCAAATCACGTCGGGGTCAAAGGTTTTCTCATTTATAGTTTAAACAGATGTTTTACAAGACTGTGTGTTTGTTCAACAACTGTACAGAAGAACAGAGGAAATGTTTAAGGAAAGACATCATTAGTGAGTATAAAGCAAACAAACTTAAATTCAAACAAATTGTGTGGTCAGTTTATGGTCACTTGATCCTGTCAACACAAAGATACTGTTTTAATCTATTTATACAGCTACCCAAACGAGGTCTGCGTTTATAAAATAATGTTGTGTCATCGAAATAGAAACGGACACATTAAAAATATAACTACGAAAATTTAGTTTTTATTTTATTTACAGGTGTACTCTATCGTGTGCAGCAATAATGCAAATCAACCACTAGGGGTCAGCACTCGGCAGTCAGACGTAGTTAATCATCAGATCTCCACCAATAAAAAGACAAATCTAATACAAAAAATACATATGCACATATGTTATACATGTATATGTTTATTTTTTGCTTTTCAAACATAAAAATGTGTCACATACTTGATTATTTATTTTTTATTGTTTTTTTCTATAAATTCAGGTAGGTTGCGGGAATTTTGACAGTCGACTCAATAAAAAGTCATTAATAACTTACCTGACATTTAAAGTTCATCGATTTTAAAAAGTTTTAAATTCACCTTTAAATCAGAAGGTACATGCACACTTTTTTTAGACAAAATGTGATTATCAACACTTTTTTTCATTGTAAAACTAAAAAGTTTTTTGAAATGCATGAGTGGCATAACATAAGTTGGAATAATGAAGAAAATGCAGCCAATAGGAACCCGGAATAGATGTGAACTCCTTTAAAACTGTTTAAAAAGGGAAAAACCTCAAGAAACTATACACTGAAGATACTGAAGTATAAATAATTAAATAGTTTTCATTTATTTATTTAGTCACAACCTACGCTAATTCCTTCTGCAATAAATGTGTGTTTTTTCATAGTTTTTATTAGATACATAAATTGTATTTATAAGAGTGACGTTAAACTGTTCGGTCATAAACAGGGTACTGCATGTGCATTTTGCAGGGAGGATTCCCTTCCCCGGTCTTTAAATGCCAGCCTTTGCTGAATTATTTTTATCCCTCGGGCCCCACTGTGATCTAAATCCAAGTCCGGCTTTTCAAAACGTCACCATGAAGCACCAGTATTGCTCAGCGGGAAGACTACAGCAATAGCCAAGTGAAAGAAATAGCCTAGTTAAAGCAGCATATCATTTTTCAACATGTCTATTAAAGTTTATAAATCAGTGTTTAGCACACATGGCCGAGTGGATCTATGATACTGAAAGAGAGGTTTAATTCCGACACGTTAACGTTTTGGCATTTGTATGATCGCAAGAGGGTGAAAATATTGTGCAACTTGATGAATTATTTAAGGCTTATTTACACTGATAATTATGAGAGAAGCAGCAACAAACTCTGATGTTGACTTGATCACAAACTGTTCCAATGAAGATGAGGTAAGAGTCCCTGATAATTCAAACGCATGTTGGCAAGTACAACAGTGCTGTCGATTGCACCGAGTTATCTTTTAAAGGAACAAAAACAAAATCATTCTTATTAGTGTTCATTTAAACAGTTTGTGTGGATGACACTCATTGTAAAATATAAAGGCACACTGTAAACCTGAAAAGTACAATGAGTGAACTGTGCAAACCTCTGAAAAAAGTTTATTTAACTTAAATGTTTTATGTGTGTTCAACGAATTCACTGCTTTAAGTTCCGCAAACAAAAATAAAATGAGTAAAAGGCTTGGCTAACTCAAAAATGTTATTTATAACTTCTAAACAGAGTTATTTCAATACCACAGCCTCATTTTAACAAAAACTGCAAACTTTTGGTGGTTGTGATGAGTTTTATGCTTTGTTGACAAAAATGGCTTTTGGATGTGTTCCACTAAACTGTTTTCATGGGTTATTCACACATCTGCAACAGATTGGATTTGACTCGCGTATATACGCTATTCTTAGTTTTATGAGTCACATTGTTGGTTTCAGTGACTTGTAAACAAAAAAATAAATGGTAAACACCACTTATGGGGAAAACAGTCATTTTAAGGACAGTGCATTCTAAAAATGTCTGGGTTATGTTTGACCCCTTATGGGTAAATATTGGGCAGAACACATGTTGGGTTAAAAATTGACCCAATGCTGGGTTGTTTTAACTCAACTGCAGGGTTATTATCCCCCATGGTTGCCTAACAACAACCCAACATTGGGTCATTTTAACCCAGGATGCAGAAATGTAAAGTAGGGGAGAGCAGGGGCGAAAGTACTATTTTTCAGAAAAAAATTATTTTTTAAAGATATGTTTTAGACAGAGATATATTTTTGCTGTGGTCAATAACTCACAAGTGTGGTCTATCAATACCAGGTGGAAATTTGTAAAAATGTAAAA
The DNA here is from genome assembly GCF_030506205.2 of Paramisgurnus dabryanus. Classification (NCBI taxonomy): domain Eukaryota; kingdom Metazoa; phylum Chordata; class Actinopteri; order Cypriniformes; family Cobitidae; genus Paramisgurnus; species Paramisgurnus dabryanus. Next base: position 30,177,239 of record NC_133358.1, on the reverse strand, counting down.
CGACTTCAGTATAATTTCACTTTAAACATAAGCAGAGAATGCAGAGATGAAGACGAAAGTAACAAAACAAAACAAGAGAGATTTTTGTGTTACACATATTTTTATTAAATATACATGACTATGACCTTGTTAATATGTAACTGCAAAAATATTTTGTAATTTATCTTTGTAAAAAATAATGAAATTACATTTTCATTTTTAATTGCAATTTTATCAAATATTTTGAAAGCAACCAACAGTAAAAACTTAAATTGTTGAGAATAAAACATGTTTTCAACAGTTTGAACACTATAAAAATTAAATCAAATTAGAATAATATAAATTTTCAACATATATAACAGCATTACTAGTGGGACAAAAGTAACAAGTGTTACTTTCAACCCGACAGGATCTCCACATTTAAACCCGATTTACTTTTATTTTGGAAAAACTCAGAGAAGTCAAACTTCAGGATGTGTTACAGCACTAAATAACCTGTAGATTGATCAATACTAAAACACATGAAACCAGAAACACAACGCGTTATAAGAAAAAATATGACAGCTTTAGGAATTTACTTTTCATGGTTGAAAACACCTTTCTGGATCTACACACGGAAACCGGTGAGTAAATAATGCGATATTTGTCAGGTCTCCCCTACTTGAGTAATTATACTTGATTACTGTACTTAAGTATTATTTTGGGGGATTTTTACTTAACTTGAGTACAATTAAAAATCAATACTTATACTTAATTACGTGTTTAAAAAAAAATACTTTTTACTCCTTACAATTCTATTTACAGTCAAAAAGTTCTTCTTTTTTAGATATTACTTCATTCTATTTCGCTTGCTCTTACCAAACCAATTGAATTGCGCTGATGGCCGGTTTAATCTAAATGTTATTTATTCTGGAACCTTTGGACCATTCTAAGGAATTGGCCAACAGTTCATCTGATGATGAAGATTTTTTCGCTTTGAAAGCGACAATACAGACACCAGACTGTTTCAGACACCAGGGAGTCTCTGCCCACCAGGGCCGTGCACAAGGGGGTGGCCCGGTGACTAGAGCCACTGCCTTTCTGCCTTCATCGGCTGAGGTGCCCTTCTCATGCCCTTCTCAAGTGTCCAACGTTAATCCGACATCAGGATCCAATGTTGATCCGACGTCAGGATCCAACGTTGATCTGAATTAAAACTCAAACGTTTAAAAAGTGGACACAACAATCTGACAACATAAATGTTTTTTTCCAGTATAAGCCTTTGAAAATGTATTATGAAATATTAGCTTAAGGTTTTCTGCAGATATTAAATAATCTTAGTTCACCTTGACATCTGCTCAATATTGGGTATTGACGTTAAAATCCATCGTTGGCCTGATGTCATAATCCAACACTTGCGTGACGTCAAAATCAGACATTGATCTGATGTTAAGACCGATGTTGGCATGATGTCAAGACTCAACTTTGGCCTGATGTCAAAATCCAACACAAGTGGATACATCAATCTGACAACATGTTTTTCCAGTATTAGTTTGTGGATATTCATTATGAAATATTAGCTTACAACCTAAAGGGTTTCTGCAGGTCTAAAATAGTTTTACTCGCGTTCCCTGCTATTTGCAGCCTCTCTATCAAGATGAAGACCTTGTTCACACTGTCAGTCCAAATCTGATTTTAGTGCATATCCGACTGGACAGACTCACTGTCCACATTGTGTAGTAGAGCAGCTAACTTAAAGGGATACTCCACTTTTTTCAAAAATATGCTCATGTTTTGAAAGAAATAAGTTATTGTTTATTTTTCATTTTTACCTGAAGTTCATACAAAAGTGAAATTACAGATTTTTTATTTGATGTCAGCTCTAAAAATATGCTGTTTGCTCTTTGAACTTAAGGGAATTGTGCCTGAAAAGTCCTGGAAAAAACAGATTTTTATTTGATGATTGTGATTAAGAAGATAATGGGAACCCTGAATATGCTTTACTATAAGAAAGCATAGACCGTAAAAAAAGATGGACGACGCCTGTTCGCTCTCTTCCATTGGTGAAAAGTGAAGCCGCCAGTGTCCCGATATGGCGCTGACATCTTGGGTCTTGAGTCTGCACAGTAGCGTTTTCGGGACCAGTCATGCGCAGTTGTGAGCAGAAAGTGAAGCCGCGAAATCAAGAACCCGCCCTCGCTCTCGCAGAATGCGCATATCACACGATATCACAGCTGTCAATCATGACGTGACACCACCGTTTTTATACCATTAAATAACTAACTAAACACAAACCTATTTTAAAAACAAACATTTGAATTTACATCAGCGTGATAAAAACTACAGTAAATGACAGAAACCAGCTTCGGAAAAAAGATAATTGAAGTGTAATTAATTTTTTAGTTGGTTTCAAGCCCCATTAAATAACATGGGGAGGCGGGGTTTATGACCTATACCAGTCACTGGGGGGCGATCGAGAGGTTTTGGCTTCACTTTTCAGGGCATGTGCGGCACGCTTGTAAGAAAGCCACAATAAAGTTCACAATCAAAGTTCTAACCGCTTGCTTTAAAAAAAAACTTTTTACTTTTACTTCAAATACTTAAGTACATTAAATATCAGAAAATTACTTTTGATACATAAGTACAGTATATATCAGATACTTTTTACTTGAGTAATATTTTAAAAGACAACTTTCACTTCTACCAAAGTCTTTTTCTAGTACAATACTTGTACTTTTACTCAAGTATTGCTTTCTAGTACTTTATACAACACTGTTGAGTTATTTTAAATAACTGTCCTGGCTCTTCCAAGCTTTATAACGGTAGAAAACATGGCCCAAGACTTTCAAGCCCAAAAAGTTTCATCCTTAACAGAAGTAATCCACATGGCTCCGGGGGGTTAATAAAGGCCTGCGGCAGGTAATCAATGTGAATTTGTAAAAGAAATGTACATATTTAATACTTTTTGGGTTTGAAAGTCGTGTGCCCTGTTTTCTACCATTATAAAGCTTGGAACAGTCAGGACATTTACTATGTGTTTGCGTGAAAGATGGTGGACATATGTTTCTCAGATAGCTGAGCTATCCCTTTAAAACAACAACATTCAGCATGTTTATAGTAGCGCATTGTCTTTCACATTGTGAAAGTTTCTTGGCACAGTGTGAACACGACTCAACATTCTCAACATTCAAAATACAGCTGACAACATGTCACTGTTTGTCCGATCAGTGCTTTAAAACGGATCCAAGAATACCTGCAAATGCAGAGATTAAGTTCCTGGAAGTGTAATTGATGATCAAAATTATTTTTGTTATTTTACCAGCTGCAAGAAAACTGCTAAGAGGCTTTTTAGTTTACATAAGCAAACTGTACTACCTACAGTACTGCTGCTTAAATATATGTGTAGGGATGTTTGCAATCATTTTCAGCAATCAGAGCCATATTGTACTGGTCGGAGCTACTTTTTTATCATTTTTATTTTATTGTAGTGTATTGTACTGGTGTTGTCTTCTGTCTTGCACTGTTTGCACTTTATGTGGCTAAGCTAAATATGCACTGTTCTGTGAAGCTCTGTAGTCCTGGAGAAATGCCATTTTGTTTTACTGTATATTGCATCAGCTATAGATGGTTGAAATGACAATTAAGCTCCTTAAACCTTGTGATTAATTTTTTGACAACCCTAAAAAAAAAAGTAAAAAAATGACATTTCAATGCATCACATGGTGGCCAATCCCTCTTCTTAATAATCATGACAGCTGCAAATAATCTGTTAAAACAATTACAAGAAAAATATAAGAAAAATACAGCCTGAAAAATCCTGCAACAGTCAGCTTCCAAAACATAAAGATGCTTAACTTTGAACTATTTTAATAATTGAACTGTTCTTGCATGCAAACATAAGTGTTTGTAATGAGGTCATGAAGTTTGTGAGCGGGTCCTGGATCAGCACCTCACCGTGTATTACTATGACACATTGAATGTATGGTTTAAATATCTGAGTACTGACAGCAGGTGATGTTTTTGTCCTTGGCTCTCTTACGGTTTCTTATGCTGTCCACACGGCACCTGATTTCAGAGACATGTGTTTTTTATTACATACTGTCCGCAAGCATGTGTTGACCTGCTTACGAGTGGGGTCATTCATCTCACGTATCTATACATTGGCATCTATACATGCACGAAGTGTTGATGAAGTGTTGTAATGAATTACATTTTTGGGTTATTTTAAATAATTCATGAGTAAAGATTCGGTGCCTTTCAATCTTCCATTTCAATCTGTCATGACACACACACATCAGTATGTAGGTTAGAGAAGGTCATTTTGGCTTTGCGGCATTATATCGCTTGGCACTTTGACTTTCACACACACCGCAGACACATCGCTGAAGGATTTATGTGCTGTCAGATGCTTGTTTGTTTCATCAAAGACACTGCCAATGACAGCAATATGAAACACACACAAACAAACACACACACAGAGTTCCCTTTCAGTTGGTCACTACGATGTCACGTCGTGACCGACGAATTGGGAACTCGCATAGAGGGACCAATCTGCTTCGATAACTACTAAAACGCCAATGAACTTGGCATTGAGATATCTGCATAATGCTGCCGCCGCCCCGCCAGGTGCGTATATAAGCAGCAGGTGCAAATATGGAAATTAGCTTTTTCGCTTCGAAAGCCGGCATTATCTGCTACTGAGAAGCTACTTGCTCTTCTGGGAACAATTGCTGAAGTTGATCGACAAGCAGAACTAACACAGCGGACGCTCGCAGGATTCCACTGCTCTGCATCTTTTTTTTTTTAGTTTAGTGTGTGCGTTGCCTCTCCCTGTGAGTATCATCAGCTGAGCACCTAAAGAGTGATTTCCCTAAAAGAGTGATACGTGAGAGCTCTGTGTCTTTTTAAAGACAGCCACTCTCTCGTATATTCGGAGATCAGCGTCCTTTTCAGGATAGCTTTTCGTCCGTACGATCTTGGATGCGAGAAGTATAAGGGCTCCAGTCACGAGCGTTGTCTTCATGCTTGGGCATCGAGCACTCCGAGGCTGCGTTCATGGAGAGTTTTTGTTCTCTCTGTGAGGGCATAACCCTCTTGGATTGCGGAGACCACTGTCGTTTCTACGGGAACGATGTCCGCGCCTTTGCAGTGCTGACGCCGCCATGGTGCGGCTGTCAAGCGCCTCGCAGGACGCTCTTCGCATCACTATGCCAAGTAGGGCGGAGGATGCGTCCTCCACCTACCGGCCTTCTCATCCTCAGCCGGTTGAGGCTCTGGTGGAGACTGCAGAGTCGTGTTCTACGATTTCTGCCGAATCCATTGGACCTCCTTCTGGTCCCGTCACTTCTGAAACATCAGAGGGGTGCCCACTTTTCCCTCCGAGGCGGAGTCGTTCCGGAGATAGCGGCCGTGCCTGCTCGAGCGGCGGAAGCGGTAGAGTTGGAGGGGTTAACCCCCCTCCGCCCGAACCGTCCCGCCTGCATGATTGGTACTTTGGAGCTGCTCGGGCCTCTCGGTCCTCACCTCCTGTGCCTTTCTTTCCCGACGGCACGAAGAGCTGACACAAACATGGAATTTGCGGCTGTCTGCGGTCGTTCAGGTTTCACCCCTCACCTCCCTCACCAGAGCCGCTAGGGTTACACGGGGGTCCCTCCGGTGGAGCGGGGGGTTGCGATGCAGCGGCGTCCGGCCACCGCTGCCTCCTGGAAGGACCACCCAACACTTCCCTCCCATGTTTGTAGACAGTCCTCCGGTTTAATGGGCGCTGCCCATCAGGCATGCGGAGAGGCAGCTTCAGCCCTGCATGCAATAGCGTTGCTGCAGGTTCACCAAGCAAAGGCTTTAGACATCTGCACGAGGGAGGCCGCGACCCTCGGTCGTGCGATGTCCACCACAGTGGTTCAAGATCGCCACCTTTGGCTGTGTTTGGCTGACACGACGGACGCAGACAAGAACAACTTCCTGAATGCTCCTGTCTCGAAAACCGAACTCTTCGGCGAGCCCGGGGAGTCGTTACAGCTCCGCGGCACAGACTGAGGCGATCTCCTAGGTTGTGCCCCGGCGGAGGAGAGCTGCCCTGGTCCACCAATGCGGGCTCCTCAGTCTGCCTCTCGCCGTCGGCGTCCTGCAGCGGCCACTTCCGTTCCCCTCCTCGGACCCCATCTCGGCAGCGCAAGGGATCCGGTTGTCAGCAGCTCACCCCGCCCGCTCAGCCGCTTCCCGTGACAATCGGGAGTTTAAGTGGCCCGAGAAGGGCGACCCGGAGTTGTAGAGGATCACTCTTTAGGAGACGGAGATCCGCTCCTTCCCCCGGTAGAGGGTCGGGTGGAAAATCCTTGGGTTTACATGTGTTCCACCGGCTGTCCAGCCGGTACCTACTTAACCACACATAAGAGTGCATTCCTCTTCCCTCTCCAGGTCTCCGGAGGATCGAGAGACCCGTGAGTGGGCATACACCAGCTCACCCTACCTCTCCTCTATCGCCAGCGGGTGTTTTCCGGAGTCTGCGCTCTCCGCGCAGGAGACCAGACGACCATCACCCTCACCGGAGTCTGCGCTCTCCGCTCAGGAGACCAGACGACCGTCACCCTCAGCAGGCTCAGGTCAGTGTCACACACACACACACTCACTGTAGATGTTTGTGCTCGCAAGGCACACGCACCAGCAGTCACACCTGCCCCGCTCGGCTGCCCCACCGCGGGTACTTCGGTAGTGCCGTTAATTCTCCTCGTACGGTCCCTGGGTGCTTGGCTTCAGTTCCCAGCCCGTCTCGTTGGGTTTTACGCATGATCCGCCTCGGTTACGAAATACAATTTACCGGCGCACCCCCAAATTCTCGGGCATTCATTTCACTACAGTGAAAGTGTCCGATGCACATGTACTGCATGCAAAAGTCGATGTCCTGCTGGCGAAGGACGTATCGAGCCGGTCCCTCTTACCGAGATGATGATAGGGTTTTCCAGCCTTTATCTCATAGTACCAAAATACGCGGCGGATTACGATCGATATCATCCTTCAGGATGATAACGCCGAGGCACGTATTTCAATGTTCAGATCAGTTTGCAGCCTTAAACCTGTAGACGTGTGCTTCATGTGTTCATCTCCCCTTTCCTCAGACCGTTTCTTCGCTCTGTGTTCGTGGGGTGGGCATATCAATACTAAGTACAACCATTCGAGCTGTCTCTCTCTCCCCGTGTCTCCATAAAAGTGCTAGTCACTGCATTAAAACCTCCGAGAGAGAGCGTTGTTCGCATTCTGCTTATATTTACGTTGACTTATAATAGCTCGTTCTTGGCAGACGTGCGCGAACACAGAGATTTATTGCTTCGGCATCTCCCTCGTTTAAGTCTTTAGGTCAACTGGAAAAAGAGCAACTTTGCCCCGTGCCGAGGATCCTTTTTCTCAGTATGGAAATAAACTTGATCGATTTTTCGGCGTGTTTAACAGAAGCGCGCACCCAGTCAATCCTGACTTGCCTCGATTAATTTCGAGGGAAGAACGTGGTCCCTCTGAAACAATTTCAGAAGCTCCTGGACATATGGCAGCTGCCACGGCTGTGACACCGCTCGGGCTGCTCCATATGAGACCGCTTCAGCGTTGGCTTTACGATCGAGTCCCGAGGAGAGCGTGGCACACCGGCATACACTGTGCACCATTACACCTGCGTGTCATTTCAATTTCACCCCGTGGTCAGACACAGCGTTCTGAGGGCAGATATGCCCCTGAGACAGGTCTCCTGGCATTCTATATCACATACGATGCCCCCAGCACAGGGTGAGCAGCCACGTACGACGGGCTTGCAGTCTCAGGGGTGTGCATAGCACCCCAACTGCCGCGAGCTGTATATCTGGGACTCGTACGCTCTGCTATGGGAGCTGTGAGGGAAGGATGTATTAGTTTGCACCGACAACATTGCGACTGTTGCGTATATCAACCGTCAAGGCGGTTTTGCGCTCTCGTCACCTGTTGCATCTCGCTCGTCATCTCCTCCTTTGGAGTCAGAAGCATCTGAGGTCCCTTCGTGCCATTCACTTCCCGGGCTCGCTTAAACTCAGTGGTAGACGCGCTTCCAGAGCTGCGCGCCCCGGCGAATGCCGACTCCACCCCCAGACGGTTCAGTTAATTTGGAAGAAGTTCGGTCGTGAGCAGATAGATCTGTTTGTGTCGCCGGACGATACCCACTGTCGCCTGTTTTATTCACTAACTGAGGGCACCCTCGGCGTGGATGCGTTGGCACACAGCTGGCCGCGGGGGATGCGCAAATACGCATTTCCTCCGGTGAGCTTAATCGCACAGACGCTGTGCTAGGTCAGGCAGGACGAGGAGAGCCTTTTACTGGTCGCGCCTTACTGGACGACCAGGAATTGGTTTCAGAATTAATGCTCCTCTCGACAGCCCCTCGCTGGCGGTTTCCCCTGAGGAAGGACCTTCTTTCTCAAGGAGAGGGCACATGGATCTCCATGTATGGTCGTTGAGCGCGCATAGGTTTAGGTGATTTATCGCAAGCGGTATCTAACACCATCGCCGCAGCACGAGCACCGTCCACAAGACGGGCTTACGCGCTTAAATGGAACCTTTTCGTCACCTGGTGCTCTTCGCAACGCGAGGACCCCCGAGAATGCCCCATTAATATCGTGCTTTCATATCTTCAACACCGTTTGAAGCGTAGGCTGTCACCCTCCACCATTAAAGTTGATATCGCCGCTATCTCTGCTCATCACTAGCTTATAAACGGCAGATCGGTCGGCCAGCACGACTTAGTTATTAGGTTTTTAAGAGGAGCTCGAAGGCTGAACCCCTCGCGCCCTCCCTCTATTCCTCCCTGGGACCTGTCCATGGTGCTGAAAGCCCTGCAGGGACCCCCGTTCGAGCCTTTGCAGTCTGTGAGTCTTAAGTTTTTGTCAATGAAAACTCTGACCCTGCTAGCATTGGCCTCCGTGAAGAGAGTAGGGGATCTACATGCATTCTCTGTTGACGATTCGTGCCTTCAGTTTGGTCCTGCTGTCTCGAGCGTAACACTTAGACCCAGGCCAGGCTACGTGCCCAAAGTTCCCACCACTCCCTTCAGAGATCAGGTGGTGAGCTTGCAAGCGCTGCCCCCGGAGGCGGCAGACCCAACCATGGCTTTGTTGTGCCCAGTACGCGCACTGCGGCTCTACGCAAAGCCTCAGGACCTCAGACAAGCTCTTTGTCTGTTATGGTGGTCAGCAGAAAGGGAAAGCTGTCACTAAGCAGAGGATGTCTCATTGGATAGTTGATACTATCGCCCTGGCTTATAATCTGCAGGGCATTCCTTGTCCATTTAATTTGAGAGCGCATAATCTGCAGGGCATTCCTTGTCCATTTATTTTGAGAGCGCACTCCACACGGAGTGTTGCCTCATCTTGGGCTCTCGCTCGTGGTTCCTCGCTAACAGACATCTGCAGAGCTGCTGGTTGGGCGACACCTAATACGTTCATTAGATTTTACAGTGTTTGTATCGAGCCTGTATCCTCTCGTGTTCTTTCCTCATCAGGGGAAGCACGGAGAGCAGACTCCAGTGTTTCCTCTAGGATTTTTTTCAGCTGTGGCGGCAGGGGGCGCCCATGATGATTATAAATGTAAAAAAAAAAATTAATGTAGAATATAGGCTACAGTAAACTAACATGTATTTTTTTATAATTTTCACGCTGTCATTTACTTTTCCTTATATTTATAGCATATTGCTTTTCTATGTTTGATCTAAACTGTATTTTCTTAAAAAAACGTTACACAGCTGCGTAAGTAGTTTGGATATTTCATTGTAGTTTTTAATGTAGTGTGCATTGCAAGTTCGTCCTCGTGTTTAGCGTACAGAGCTGTTACAAAGTCATGCAGTCCTGTTTGATAATCCGCACCGCTGTGATTGACAGAACAACCGACCAGTTATCCGACATCAGCAGCAATTTTATTTCACACCCGTACCATTTGACATAAAGACTGTGACCCCGAGCCGGTCACACCGCAAATCGCGCAGTGAAATATAAACCTTTACCGGTCTTCAGACAGATCTTAAACACAAATAAGCACGGGACATTTAAAAACGAGTCGAATTTTGGTCTTGGATGTTAGACCCGCATTTAATCTTGTCTATTGAGTCCCGACCTGCATCTACAACACAAATGACAGGCGAATAGCCTATTACACCCGTTAGATAAAATATTATGCGGTTCACCCGCGGGTACCCCGACCCTGCTGTTTCGTCTGAAAACAGATAAAACCGTCTCACCGTCTGCCTCAAGTTTCTATTACCAACGTTCTTCTCTTCCACGGGAATAATGTAAGTTTCCTTACAAACAGATTCGACTATTAATGTCTTGCAGTCGCATATAAGTAGTATTCAGTATTTAGCCTTTTGTTTTTGGACAAATATCTTATCATTTAATGTGAAACTTTGTGAGTGTCGATCTAAAGCACAGAAGATTGACTGACAGCTGAGCGGTCAGCAGCGCGCTGCGCTTATAGCCTATACTGAATAACTAATGGCCAGATAAGTTGATAATATGAGTACAGTGATTCCAAATGAATGTCCAAAAACTCGTGATATGTTAAATCAAAAGTTTAATTATGTCTTTTCTCGCAGCCCTGCGCTGTGTTGGTGTAGATATGCGCCGGTGAACATCATATGCGTGATGACCTTGCAGCTTAAATCACCCTAAATTTATAGTCATAAAGATAAAAGTAAAACAACATTCGCAACTTCAAATTATGTATTTTTATTTTTGTAAACTCACAATAAGGAGAAAACCTTGTGCTTATTTATAATCATTAAAAACATGACGTGCTTTCTGCTGGTTTGGTTTTAGAGCGCGTCACAAAAAAAGAACAGAAACTCAAATACTTTTTTATTCGTTTTGTCAATTTAATAATTATTTAAGTGCAACATATTTCGTATAGGCTTATTTATTTTATTATTATTTCTCAAAACAGAAACGTAGCTTAATAATCCTCTGTTGATTTAAATCTATTTGTGCATGAAACTAAACCCATGGAGGAAATTATGATATTTTAGGAGATTTATTTATAAATGAGTGAACAACGCAAATCCAGAAAGGAATTTATTTCAAGACAGCCAGTCTCGCAGTAGCTTTTTTGCGAGCTCCCGCTGTGGGTTTTGTCTAGAAGGGATACAGCAAATGCCGAAAAGTTACGGATTAGATTTGGAGGTAGGATTATTAGGATGAAAACAGCGGTTCTGGCTAAATTAGATACAAATACATCCTACAATCGTGTGAAATTTTGTGTTTAGACTTGGGTTTGGTTAAAGGATTAGGATAAAACAGTGCTCATCCAACGAGATTTCGTTTGCTGTATCCCTTCTATCCACAACCGCAGGCGTGGCGGGGATGTTTTATGAGTGGCGGGCCGCCACGGTTGAATGTATATAGCGGAAACACTGGACTCGCATGTCGGCTTGCAGCCTCCGACTGATGCTCCATAGCAGTGTCAGTATGGAAGGCCTTCAGAACAAAAATGCCCTGAGATGTTTCAAGTGCCCGGTCTTCTGCCTTAAAACCTAATTCTCCTTCTTCTTAAGTGGAACCGGAGGGCTTTACGCAGACACTGGTAGAGGTCAGCCCTCAGTGGCGTTTTGGTAGGGATTCCCAATTCGTCGGTCACAACGTGACGTCGTAGTGACCGACTGAAAGGGAACGTCTCAGTTACGGATGTAACCCTCGTTCCCTGAAGGAAGGGAACGGAGACGTCATGTCCCGTCGCCACAGGGCTGCTCTCTGCTGTTTACGACCGGTCACACTTTCCGGCTTTCTCAGCGAAATTAAGCTAATTTCCATATTTGCACCTGCTGCTTATATACGCACCTGGCCAGGCCCGGTTTAAGAATTTGGAGGCCCCTGGGCACAATGTCTTGTAGACCCCCCCACGCACACAATCAAATTGTATATATATATATATATATATATATATATAAATTCTATATTAAATATATATACACTGCAAAAAATGACTTTCTTACTTTGTATTTTTGTCTTGTTTTCTGTAGAAATATCTAAAAATTCTTAAATTAAGATGGTTTTTCTTGATGAGCAAAATGACCTAAGTAAAGAATTCTAGTTTTAAAACAAATAATATACAATTAAAGTGAAATTGTCCTTAAAACAAGCAAAATTATCTGCCAATGGGGTGAGAAAAAAAAAATGGTGAAATAAGATTTCTTTTTTCTAAAACACTTAATTCAAGCAAAATTTTCTCACCCCATTGGCAGATATTTTTTCTTGTTTTAAGCACAAATTCAGTTAAATTGTATATTTTTTGTAGTATTATTTTCTTAGGTCATTTTGCTCATCAAGAAAATACATCTTGATTTAAGAATTTTTTGATATTTCTACTGAAAACAAGTCAAAAATGCTAAGTAAGAAAGTCATTTTTTGCAGTGTATATAGGCCCCCCCACGCACACAATCAAATTGTATTTATATTATATATATATATATATATATATATATATATATATATATATATATATATATATATATATATATATATATATATGTTTCTTTTTCTTAGAAACACCTCTACTTTTATAGGATTTACACTGACACATTACAGCCTGTGATCACTACCTGTAGGACAAAATCAATACATGTAGATATTTTTGTTGCAAGCAGGGACCTGCACAGAGACCTGCACAGTGGCAGATGCTCAAGTGAAAAAAGGGCACTTCTCTTAGGCCTAATTCTTTTTTTTAACAAAAGATTAAATATATTGACACAACTTCCTTACCAGTTTATTTTAATTCCTTCACACAAACCCAACTGTTTCATACTTTACAGATTTCTACAAAATACAAAATAATCAGTTCACACAAAGTGTTTATCACAAGAACAGAAGACAGCAAATGATACTGCCAACAATGTGCATGTTTTATGTTCTACTAGTTTCAAATATATTTAGAATAAATGACTGCGCCAAGGAGAGGGTAGACAGTTTCACTAATGTGTTTGTTTATTTTGCACGTGGTAGTAAATCTTTTTAATTATTTTGGTGTTAAAATAACACATCTTTACACTAAACCAAAAAAGGAGGGTTGCTATATTGTAAATTTCACAGGAAAAATGCTGCAAAAATAGTGGGAAAAAACACTACAGATAGATTGACAAAATAAAAAAAATAAAGCAACTGGAACTGTTTCAAAAAGTGTTGAACTTTAAACTAAAATCTGTTACTACTGGCTTATCTAGAAAACGTATTATGAGTCATGTTAGCAAGACAAAAATTGTGTTTTGGATAATTAGCTGTAAAACTGAGGTACTGGTAGTTAAGTCATTTGATCTCTACTGACCGCCCCACAAGTCAATAAAAACAGCTGGAATACGACCTGTGTGAAGAGCTCCTGACTACCTGTCTGTCTGTTGGTGATGTGTGTTAAACTGTTGCGCACAGATGCAGAGGAGGAAGGGCAAATACGACAAAATTTCCGCGTCTGTCTTTGTCTCGCGCGCTCGTTTCCGCGAAACTTCCAAAGCATACTCAACCACGGACAAGTGCGGACAGCTCCTTTCGACACATACGCAGTACAAATTATTTCTTATACAAATGATTATTTCACCAGGCTGTCAGAGCAGCACTGATTCGTGTCATTTACAGGACATTCACAAATTCAGGATAGATGAAGAAAAGTAATGGACTGTCTGATAAATCAACTGTGCACTCACTGCTGCTTTTCTCACTCATTCTGCACTTAAACTATAAAGACTACTGCCACCCACAGTCCGCTCGATTCAGCGCGGGGTTTTTTGAGCTTTAATAGTTAATCTAAATAATTAACAATTAGATTTTAATTTTATTTCCTCCCATCGCTTGGGCCCAAACTGCGCGTGGGCCCCTGGGCACATGCCCATAATGCCCATTGGATAATCCGGCCCTGTTGGCGGGGCGGCGCCAGCATTATGCAAATATCTCAATGCCAAGTTCATTGGCGTTTTAGTAGTTATCGAAGCAGATTGGTCCCTCTAAGTGAGTTCCCAATTCGTCGGTCACGACGTGACGTCTCCGTTCCCTTCCTTCAGGGAACGAGGGTTACATCCGTAATTCACACACAGTCAGATCGGTGCACATTGGTAACTAAATAAACTGTATGAGCACATAGATATATTTTAAAATTCAGATCATATTTCTCTATAAATGATCACGTACGACAGTTTTAGTTTTTAGAGACAGATTAGAGACACTTTCAGAGAATATTTGTTTTGTTGTCCATCAAATGAAAGTAAGTCAATCCTTCATGCCATCATTTCCTGATGTTTGTGATCCACTAAGAAAGTCAACATTATGTTCTACCATCCCTTTAATCAAAAATATATATTTTCTGTCAATCTAAAGATACATACACAAATAAAAGTGGAGAAAATGTTCGATTTCAAACTGCGATGAGATGCCGTGATGATTTAGTGAAATAAACACAGGCTTACACGTCATGCCACACCATACAAAAACATACCAAAGAACTCTTGGCTGCTATAAGCATCATAAAACTGCTTCCCTTCAGTCCAAAATAAGTGAGGCAACCCCAGGCGTCTCTTCACAAACATCTTAACTATCTTGTCGGTACACAGACCCAACATTGCTCAACACACCAGACTATCAGAGCAATATCATAGTGACAAAGTAATAGTCATGTGTTTATTCTAAATTGAATAAACATCCACCAAACGGTGATATTGAGTTGTTGGCCTAGTTCATGTTACAGCGAAGACATGTGCATAGATTCTGAGTAATGCTTTCTTAACTCTGTAGCATGTATTTTAGACCCGTTAATCTCGGGATCATGTGTCTTACAGAGTAAAAGTGCTCGTGGATGTTTCTGCAGATTCAGTGTACACAGTTGTGCCACCTGCTAGGCAACCGTATGCTTCACATCAGACAAACGCTCACCTTTCTGTTTCAATGTCACTGTTAAAATTCATCACACGAACGATTACATAAGCTCTATCAGACAAAGGGTTCGTTTTAAAGCGAAGGATGGTTCGTACCATTGTGCTTACATTTTCAATTTTGATTTCTTATCTTGACTAGTGATGAGTTGCTCTAACTTATAAAATAAAGTTGAATTAGTTTAAGTTATTTTTACTTTATTTTATCAGTTACAGGAACTCACCACTAGTCGAGATAAAAATCTAAGTTGAAATCCAAGTTGATTTTACTCAAAAAGTTTAGTGCACACAAGCCCAATAACAGGTTTGGTCTTTATAACAAATTTGAAATTTAAAACTGTACCCAAAAGTGAGTAAAACTTGACAAATCTGAGCAAACCCGTATCCTTATTTGGTAAAACGAGACAAAATTTAGTGAATAAAGTTTTTCTATTGTAAAAAGCAGAAAGTTTTGTGTTATCGTTAGGTAAAAACAATGCAAGCCTACAATGCAAAATGTAAAAGTTGGATTAACTTGAAAAAATACTTCACTTGGTAACGCCTAAAACGTCTCGGGTTACGAATGTAACCATTGTTCCCCGAGAAGGGAACGAGACGCTGCGTCGCCGAAGCTACGCTATGGGAACGCCCTCTGCGTGATTGCGTCTGAAGCACGTATGTCAAATCAGTCCAATGGTCAAGTGACACGTCATAGGCGGGTGACGTGGGAACCAGGAAGCTATAAAAAGAGCACCCAGCAAGCCAACTTCAGCTAAATTGTGCCGAAGCAAGGCGAGACAGGGATGCAGGGAGTATGGCAGGGAGACGCAGCGTCTCGTTCCCTTCTCGGGGAACAATGGTTACATTCGTAACCCGAGACATTCCCCTTCGAGGGAACTCGAGCTGCGTCGCCGAAGCTACGCTATGGGAACGATGTACCAAAACACCATACTACCAAATGCCTGTCTGTGTGTAAAAACGCGCACAGCTTAAGACATGAGCACCTGGGCTCCAGGCGTAGCACCAACATCTAACTCGTAAAACCGAACGAATGTGAGCGGAGAGGACCAGCCTGCCGCATCACAGACATCCTGCATTGAAGCCCCTAGCCACAAGGCCTTAGAGGCTGCCATACCCCGGGTAGAATGAGCCCTGACGGCGATAGGTGAAGGCCGTCCAGTGGTCTCATAAGCCAGAGAGATAGTCTCAACTATCCACTTACTGAGTGTCTGCTTGGTCGCCGGCAGGCCTTTCTTGGGCGAGCCAAAGCACACAAACAGTTGCTCAGACCTCCTCCACAAAGAAGATCTGTGAACATAGGCATCCAGTGCTCGCACTGGACACACCAAGTTAAGCTTTTCCTGATTCCTATCCCTAAATGGGGGAGGACAGAGGGCCTGAAGTACGACAGGTCGTGGCACATTAGTCGGTACCTTAGGCACATAGCTGGGCCTTGGGTACAAGAAAGCCTTAACCATCCCCGGTGCGAATTCAAGGCACGTAGGGGAAACCGACAGGGCCTGAAGGTCACCCACTCTCCTCAGAAAAGTGACTGCCAACAGAAGTACTGTCTTAAGTGCCACAAACTTGACTGGAACGGTCTCAATGGGCTCAAACGGAGCCATGGACAGACCTTCCAGCACAACGGCCAGGTCCCAAGCTGGGACCCTGGGTCGGACTACAGGCCTCAGCCTCCGAGTGCCACGAAGGAAGCGAACCACCAGCGGGTCTCTCCCAAGGGATTGCCCGACCAAAGGAACATGGTAAGCCGAGATGGCCGCCACATACACCTTCAGTGTAGAAGGAGATAACCCTGCGGTGAACTTTTCCTGCAGAAACTCCAAGACTGTACCAATTGGGCAGTTCACAGGGTCATGCAGGTGTTTGCTGCACCAGGAAGTAAAGACTCTCCATTTAAAGGGATAAAGCTTCCTCGTGGAGGGAGCTCTGGAGTGAAGAATGGTCTCAGCAGCCTCAGCTGAGAGACCAGATTCTATGAGTCTGGCCCCCTCAGAGGCCAGACCCACAGTTTCCATAACTCTGGGCGGGGGTGAAGAATCGAGCCACCCGCCAGAGAGAGGAGATCCCTCCTGACGGGTATTTCCCAAGGTGAGCCGTCGAGGAGGGACACCAGGTCCGAGAACCATATTCGGTTCGGCCAGAGTGGGGCTACCAACAACAAGCGGACGTTGTTGCGACGAACCCTCTCCAGAACTCCCGGGAGCAGAGCGATCGGGGGAAAAGCGTACAGCCGTAGCCTCGGCCATGGCTGAACCATGGCATCCAGTCCCAGCGGTGCTGGATGTGTGAGAGAAAACCATAGCGGACAGTGTGTCGTCTCTCTGGACGCAAACAGATCCACTTCCGCCTGGTAAAATCTCGTCCAGATGGACTCCACCACCTGAGGGTGGAGCCTCCACTCCCCGGGCCTCAGCCCCTGTCTCGACAGGACGTCTGCTCCCTGATTCAGACACCCGGGAATGTATACTGCTCTGAGGGACAGCAACTTCCCCTGTGTCCACAGAAGGATATGCCGCGCCAATTTGTACAAAGGGCGTGAACGCAAACCCCCCTGGTGGTTGATGTACGCGACTACCGACGTGTTGTCTGTCCGGACTAACACGTGATGGCCCCGCAGGTGAGGGATGAAACATCTCAGGGCGTAAAACACTGCCATCATCTCTAGGCAATTTATGTGCCAGCTGAGCTGTCTGGCCCCCCATAATCCATGAGCCAGATGGCTCCCCATAGTTGCTCCCCAGCCTGTGAGGGAAGCATCCGTTGTCAGTGTAACTCGACGGTACTGAGCCCCCAGCATCAGTCCTTGGGAGAGAAACCATGGTCTCTTCCAAAGATCTAAGGCACGAAGACATCTGCGCGTGACCTTGATCAGACGGAACGGGTTGCCCCTCGGGGAAAACCCTTTGGTTTTGAGCCACCACTGTAGCGGTCTCATGTGAAGCAGCCCAAGGGGTATCACATTGGACGCTGCTGCCATGAGCCCCAACAACCTCTGAAATTGTTTTACAGTGTGTGACTGGCCTAACTTCACTCTGCCTACAGCCAAAAGAATGGATTCCACACGAGCAGGGGACAGATGTGCCTGCATTGTTGTTGAATCCCATATAACGCCAAGAAAAGCTGTCCTCTGTACTGGAGAGAGCATGCTTTTCTTTGCATTTAGCCTTAACCCCAGTTCTCTCATGTGGGTCAGCACAGCATCTCGATGCTGCGCTGCCATACTCTCTGATTGGGCTAAAATTAGCCAATCGTCTATGTAGTTTAAGACACGGATGCCCCGGAGTCATAATGGAGCCAGCGCTGCATCCATGCACTTTGTAAATGTACGGGGTGACAGAGATAGACCGAAAGGGAGAACCCGATATTGGTAAGCCACGCCCCCGAAGGCGAACCTCAGGAATCTCCTGTGTTGCGGGAGGATAGATATGTGAAAATACGCGTCTTTTAGATCTATCGTCACAAACCAGTCCTCGGATCTGATTTGTGTGACGATCTGCTTTATAGTTAACATCTTGAACTTTAGTTTTGCAACAGACCGGTTCAGATGACGTAGATCTAAAATCGGACGTAACCCCCCGTCTTTCTTTGGAACTATGAAATAGCGGCTGTAAAACCCTGACTCCCTGTTGTGAGGAGGAACACATTCTATGGCTTCCTTGCACAAGAGAGTTTCTACTTCTTGTTCCATTGTTAGAGTCTGCCCAGCACCCACTATGGTAGATAACACGCCGTTGAATTGGGGTGGCTGGTTGCAAAACTGAATTTTGTAGCCCTTTTATATTATTTGCAGAACCCACTGAGACACGTTTGGCAGGAGTTTCCACGCTGCCAAATTTTCTATAAGGGGGACCAGCCTCTCGAGACTGGCTTTTTGTGTACTGCTTAAACTTTTCCCGGTGCCCTGAACCAAACTGGCAGGGTTCAACCTGGGTGATATTAATGCCTCCCTCCTCGGAGAGAGGTGTTGCGTGCCCCGCGCACGAGGCACACAAGAATATGAAGCCGCTGTGCCCCGAAACACACACTGCGGCGGGGTTAACACACTGGCATCCCGAGGGCATCGAGGAGAGCCGGGCACCGTGTTGTGAGGTGACTGCCGGCTCTCCCCGATTGGGGGCTGCCCTCGGAAATATGACACTACGTCCCTCAGGACCTCTTTTTAGCCGACGCCTTCCTCGCCATAATAACAGCCCTCAGGTCTGTTTTCTGCTTGGATGATGTCTGAGCGCGACCGCCCGAACCCCAGTTTTTTTGAGGGGGACCACGAGTGGCAACACTATGCTTTTGCGATGCTCTATATGATGTCGATGGCTGCTCCCGCCCAGCAGCCCTATAATCAAGAGCACGGCGGGGGAGATAGCGTTCGAACGCCGCCGACTGCTTACGAGCCTCCGCAAATCTCTCGACGACAGTATTAACGGCATCGCCGAAGAGACCGGAGGGCGCAACGGGCGCGTCTAAGAGAAAAGCCCTATCTGAGGTTTTAAGCTCGGATAGATTAAGCCATAAATGGCGTTCCGTGGCTACGAGAGCTCCCATCGATCTACCCACGGCTTTCGCAGTTTCTTTAATCGCCCTGAGTGACACATCAGTGACTCGACAAAGCTCTTTAAATACATCAGACGTACCCCCCGCCTCGGTATCTAAATCTTTAAGCAGTTCTGCTTGGTACGCCTGTAAGACAGCTAGGGTATGCAGTGAAGCCCCAGCCTGCCCTGCAGATTTATAAGCTTTACCCACTAAAGATGAGGTTAACCTAACCGGTTTCGTGGGAAGCGAAGGCGATTTTAATGATGACGCCGCAGCGGGGGAGAGATAGCTCGCAAGCGTCTGCTCCACCCGGGGCATCGTTAAATATCCGTGCTCACCCATCCCCACAATGTTGGAATACATGGTGGCGTGAGGGGTATGAACACGGGCTGAATACGGAGCTTTCCATGATCTCGACAGCTCGCTGTGGAGATCAGGAAAGAAAGGCATGTTGCGCCGCGAAGGTTGAGGTTTCTGTTTTAAAAAGCGCTCATCTAACATACTCTGAGGACGCGCGCTCTGAGTCTCCGCCGGCCAGTCTAATTTTAAGCGAGCCACGGCATTAGTAACAACCTCCATCAAATCATCGAACGCGGGGGACGAATGAGAAGGCTCCTCAGCGTCCACCACGTCGACAGACATAATATCGACTTCCTCGGACGACGATAAATGCAAATCTGGGCTCCCGCCCTGGGCGGAAGAAACCGCAGCGCGTGCTTCCGAATCCAGTGACGGGGCACTAGATCCCGCGGGTGAAGGCTGAGAAAGGGGGAGACCCGTCTCAAGCTCGTCCGCGAGATCTAGTTGTGATCCCCACGATCGCAGCTTCCGCTCTGCCTCGGCAGCAGCGGGGCCAGAACCGTGGGGAACACGCGGCTCACCACCCTCCTCGAAGAGTGCGAGCCGCGAGCGCAACGTACGGAGCGGCATCCTATCACAATGTGCACAACCACCCCTCTCAAGAGATGATCGTGCGTGTTGTGCCCCGAGGCACATAACACAGAGATGATGCGAGTCCTCGCTCGTAATGAAACGAGGACACGGGGAAGCACACTCCTTAAAACTTTGTTTGGACTTAGACATGATAATGACACACACTCGCTTGCTGAGGCACAAAGAGCTGAAGTTGGCTTGCTGGGTGCTCTTTTTATAGCTTCCTGGTTCCCACGTCACCCGCCTATGACGTGTCACTTGACCATTGGACTGATTTGACATACGTGCTTCAGACGCAATCACGCAGAGGGCGTTCCCATAGCGTAGCTTCGGCGACGCAGCTCGAGTTCCCTTGAAGGGGAACTGACGTTTTTTTAGCATTTTTTTTTTTCACTTTAAGGGAAAATTTAAGGTGAAAAATATTTAAATAAATACAATATTTATAAATTTTACATTTTAAACATTTTCAACTCAGATTTTTCACTTAAAGTGAGAAAATTAGGTTGACAAAACCAATTTACCAAGTTACCAATTTAACAAATTTTTTTAAGTTGATGCAACCTTGACTTTTTACAGTGATGTCTCCATTTATAAAAATAATTTTATAAACATCAAAAACATATAAATGTTTTTTGTAAACATTTGACTGTGCGTGTGTCTCATTTGTTCCGGTTTTGTGATACCTTACCCTCCTAGTTATGTGTCTAGTTATGTGTCTGTGCGGAGTTCGGTTTTTATTTGGCAAAAGTTTGACATTGGTAACACCCTCCTTACGGTTTCCAATTGCCATGTGCCCATCAGTCAACATTACATGTCAACTATATAAATGACTCTGCTGGGAGCCCACTGTCATACCCGGACACTTTCTACATAAGGACACATTCAACAAAATATGCCTTCAAGCACAAGAATTAAAATGCCTCAAACTAAAAAGCCAGGTAAACCTTTCCTTATTAATTACTTGCTGAAGTACTAACACAACCAACTAATCTCTGCAAGATTTTAATCCTTATTCATTCATGTTTTGTGTTGAGAAAATATTGCAAAGATTTGACATTAGAATAATATATTAAAGCACTCACAGCAACTACTTTTTTTGCTACATTATTCTTGTACATTAAATTATCTTATGTAAATGTAACTAATGGCAGCAGGTTGTGTGAGGGATTGGTTCAAGTTTGGATTGATTATTGCTTTAGTAAAACATATCAGTACACTGTAAAAAAAAATGCTACATAAGGTTTAAGCAACTTGTCAAGTCAATTCAACCTACACTGTAAAAAAATCCTTATTGCACTTAAATTTTTAAGTTTAATTAACTTGAATTTATAATTAATTAATTTAAACTTTTTTAACTAGTGAGGATGTGCTATAAATTATAAAAATAAAGTTGAAATAACTTAATTTTGATCATAGTAACTCCTTACTAGTCAAGAACATTGTAATGAATCGTAAATTCAAGTTGATTAAACTTAAAAAAAGAAAAGTTTTGGCTTGTGAAAAGTTGAAATTCTTTAAACTTAAAATTGTAAGTTACATAAAAATGTGTTGATTTGACAAAAATGCTGCATATTTTTTTACAGCGTATGTGTTTCAAACTGCAGAAAACAACACTAAGCTCAGCTGATGCTTGTCCAGATAATATTTGAAGATTTTGTGCTGTTGTTAGCCTAATCATTGAATTGTTTGTAGAAAAAGGAGTCAGAACAACACTCTACACAACGCTGTGTTACTGGGTCAGTGGGTAACATTCACACACATAAAAAACAAAGTTCATGCCAACAGGTCTGCAGTTTGATCCAAACACACCAAAGAGAGACTCACAATGCTAATGCATGTAGATCAAATGTATAATTATAAGCTAAGTTTCAGCAGTTATATCATTATTTAATAATCTTATTGATCAAATTTAATCTTGTGATTCGTGTACTTTACGCATGCAGGAAAGAAAAACAAAGCTGAAAATAGCACCACCGGTAAGTAGAGTAAACATCCATTTCACAAACTAATGATCAATGTTATTTTTTCAAGTCTACACAATTATTACTGTTTACATTTCAGACAATCTTCCAGTTTATGATCCAAACATCCCAGAGCCGACGACCAGAGCCGAGATGATCAAATGTGAGATGCACACACAAACACCTTACACAACACATGAGCTGTTTCTCATTCACACAGCTGACACAATCTTTTCATCTTAGACTGGATCAGTCTTTCATTGGACAATAAAACTGCAAATAAAGTACTGTGGCTGGCAGAGGGCGGGACTAAAGTGGCCCGCCTGAAGACTGAGGTGTGTCCTTGCCTGGAAAGGCCGGAAAGATTTGAACACTACCCACAGGTGAAACCCAAACATTAAATAACTTATTTTTTAAAAAGTGGTCATAGACTCAGACTTTTTCCATGTTTAGCACTATAACTGTGTCCCCAGTGATTCTTTAAACCTAGAAAACATGAAAAAGATCAACCCAGTAACTTTATTTTGGTTAGCATTTTTTTGCAAGCATGTGAAAATCAGGTTGTTCAGATTTCACCTGTTTTGTGAGGTATGTAGCAATTCAAATTATAATAAAACCGCCCCTTAATCTGAACTATCCAACCACGGCACTGCTTTTTAGTGCAGAGAGATGAGAGAGAAAAATGTAAAGCATAATTGAGTTTCTATTGCAACAAACCATTACGATCAGTGTTTGCATTTCATCAGCACATTTGCATTTAAAGGACACACCCAAAATGGCACATTTTTTGCTCGGACCTACAAAATGGGAATTTCAACTTGCTATAATAAATTATCTGTGGGGTATTTTAAGTTAAAACTTTACATATGCACTCTGGGGACACCAAAGACTTATTTTACATCTTAAAAAAAATCTCATGATATGACCCCTTTAACGAATACAGCTGCAGTGACTCTATGTGTTTTTACAGGTGCTGTGTAAGCAGTCGATCTTTGCATCTCGCTGTTATTGGGAGGTGCTGTGTACAGGTTGGGTGGTTATAGGTGTGACGTATGAAGATTCTGCCAGGCGGGGGGCTCCTTGTGGTCTAGGGGATAATGAGGCATCGTGGGCACTGGGTTGGGACGGTTCCTGTTACGATGCCTGGCACAACGGAATTAGCACGAGGATTTCAGACGTGCCTCATTACAGCACTATAGGGGTGTACGTGGATCAGCCGGCTGGCCTGATCTGCTTTTATGCAGTGGAAACTGAAGAAAATTCAGAGAGAAAGGAATTGAAACAAATTTACAGGTACGAGAATCCCATAAATAAGTCAGTTGTGCCAGGTTTCTGGATGGGAAGAGAGTCGTCCTGTTTAATCCTCAAGAAAGAGGAATAAGATGGGCGGAGACTAAATTAAACAAGGGTCAGAGTGAAAGTTATGGATTCAGTTGTAATTTTGCTAAAGGGGAGACCGGGAACACATTATTTAATCTAACATTAACCCTAAAGCTAGACTATATCCTATCATTTACTTTGAGTCAAATGAGCACTTTGAGTCTAAATGGATTCTGGGTAAACATTTAGATGTTGATCTCTGTGTGTGTGTGTTTATTAAAGCATGTTAATGTCTTTGTGTTTGTTAGTATCGCTCTTTTACCTCTGGACAATATATTCAATCCAGTGTCATGGCTGGATGTTTATATACAGACACCAGAGATCTCAGATTTATGACTGTTGTTGAGTTTTTCCTCCATATGATGTCTGAAAGACGATGAATTTCATTTTCCTTTATTCGTTTTATTTACACCAAGCATCAGTGAAGTCTCTTTAGATCATCTCTCTACTGTCAGATAACATTGAAGTCAATTCCAACACTGTGTACGTGCTTATCAACATTCGAAATACAGCTGACAACATGTCACTGTTTGTCCGATCATCAGTGCTTTAAAATGGATTCAAGAAGTTCCTGAGAAATTGTTATTGATGAACAAAATGATTTTATATATTCATGTTATTTTAACAGCTGCAAAAAGACTGCTAAGAGGCTTTATAGTTAACATAAGCCAACTGTACTGCTGCTAAAATATATGTGTAGGGATGTTTGCAATCATCTTCTGTAATCAGAGGCATAATGTAATGGTCAGGGCTACTTTGTTATCATTTTTATTTTATGCATACTATACTGTATTGTACTGGTGTTGCTTCTGTCTTGCACTGTTTGCACTTTATGTGGCTAACTTAAAAATGTACTGTTCTGTGAAGCTCTGTAGTCCTGGAGAAATGCTGTTTTGTTTCACTGTATATTGCATCAGCTATAGATGGTTGAAATGACCAGAGGTGGAAAGTAACGAATTACATTTACTCACGTTACTGAGTAGTTTATTTATGTACTTTTACTTTTTTGAGTAGTTTTTAAAATCTGTACTTTTACTTTTACTTAAGTAGCCTATGTTTTATTTAAAGTATTGTTGAAATGTAGGGGTTCGGAATGTAGTGATTATTTATAGGTGCGGAAAGCAGCAGGCAGTCGGTCAGAACTGAATGAGATGCTTAGTTGTGAAAAGAAGCACTACAGGACATAGTAAAGGATTTCTTGCTTTACTGAAGACTTTGTTGAATTACATATGAGTGTGTGTGGTTTTCTGTAACAAATTGAACATAAAGGAAATAAATATATATTAATATGTACACAAAATGTTTCTTATTAACAACTTAAATAATTAGCAGTATTTAGTACAAATTTCACTAGTGGGGCCAAGAAGGGGCCAGTGTTTCACCAGAGGGGCACATTAAAAAAATGGCAAGAAATGATATTGAAAGATTATAGGGGTGGTTACAGGAATTAGTTCAAGACAGGACTAGGCCTCAGTTTAATTAGGAAACATAACTAGACAAACATGCCTTACTAAAGGCATTTTGAAGCAAAACTAAGGGCACTGATGTATTCTAAGATATGGCATTGCAAGTTGTTTTCAGTTTGGACAGCTCTTACATTTATTTTAGTCTAGGACTAATCTAATCCCTTTCCGGGAAACCACCCCTTAAACTTTATTTTACTTTACAATCATATAAATAAGAGTGAGTGCAGGTGCTATCAGTTCCCTTGTTCAGTCAGGGCACTATGATTAGGGAGTCTGCCATTACGCCAAACTTTAGTTACCTAAAAATTCCATGCAACTCAAAAAATAGTGAGCATCGATGGTCCTATGTTCCCTTACCGGAAATCAGGTGACATTTAATTATATTCCTCCAATTTTATGCATGTATATTTAAGAGCATAATTACACCGCTTTTTACAAGGTACTATTTAAAAAGTCAGCGAGATGTTGGTTTTGCCGGTTGTTGATGAGTAACAGCTGTGAATGATCAGAATGACAGGAGAACAAGTGAACAGTGTCCCAATGTCAAGTGAGCAAGAGTCCTTACCAGTGCCCAAACCTGCAAACACATTCACAACATCGGGAGCTTGAACGAACTGAGACACTCGCCGAGCAGCACCCGCAGGCGGCTACAGTGGTTGGGTGCGCTGCTCTAATTTGCCCGTGTAGAACGTTGCGTCGCATTAGTTCCGCTTTTGGCGCTCGCGTGTAAAATCAAAATAAATGTATACTTTTTTATTTGGTCAGCACGGGGTGGCCAGGGACATGTCTACAGAGGCACGGGCCACCCTTGGCCTCCGTGTAGTTCCGCCACTGAGGTCACATAACCATAGTTAAATAACACTGGGTGACGATTCCCTGATATACCAACAGAGGGCGCCACCAACACGTGAATGCTGCACCACTGTGCTTGAACACGCAAAATTAACGCGTGATATATAATTATCTGACTGCTACAGATTAATAATCAACTAAAATAACACAAACATCAAATAATAAACCAGAGTGGGTTTCATAAACATCTCTTAATGTAGTATAACACAGGAATACGTTGATTTACTGAATATAAGCCACATAACTGTCAATCATTATGAGCTCTCATGAAACGTCTGAATTATAGCAAAAACAGTAATATCTTGTCAATATGAACTTACTTTGCATGTACGCACACAGCAACCCAATTCACACTTAAAGTTAAATTAAATGAAGCTTAGATTAATTAGTTTGCACGCGATAAGTTTCACGTCCAGCACCTGCTCTTTCTCTTAGAACAGTTTCTTCCTCATTGCTGTGTGACGCTCTGATGACGTCGTGCATCCTGATTGGTTTAAGGCATCTCGGATTATTAAGGACTTTTAAGCCTTTTGAACAATTGTACTGACAATAAAGCTCCTTGAACCGTGTGATTAATCTTTTGACAACCCTGTAAAAAAGTAAAAAAAAATAATTATGACATTTCGATGCATCACATGCCAATCCCTCTTCTTAATAATCATGACAGCTGCAAATAATCTGTTAAAACAATTAAAATTAAAACATTTATAAAAGCACAGCCTGAAAAATCCCGCAACAGTCAGCTTCCAAAACATAAAGATGCTTAACTTTGAACTATTTTAATAATTGAACTGTTCTTGCATGCAAACATAAGTGTTTGTAATGAGGTCATGAAGTTTGTGAGCGGGTCCTGGATCAGCACCTCATCGTGTATTACTATGACACATTGAATGTATGGTTTAAATATCTGAGTACTGACAGCAGGTGATGTTTTTGTCCTTGGCTCTCTTACTGTTTCTTATGCTGTCCACACGGCACCTGATTTCAGAGACATGTGTTTTTTATTACATACTGTCCGCAAGCATGTTAGACATGTGTTGACCTGCTTACGAGTGGGGTCATTCATCTCATGTATCTATACATTGGCATCTATACATGCACGAAGTGTTGATGAAGTGTTGTAATGAATTACATTTTTGGGTTGTCAATCATGTCACAACATTACAACTGGGTTAAGTCAAAGAATGATCAATCTGACATTCTGAAAATATTCACGAGTCACGAAAATTACTTAAAATGTAATTTAAACCTTATTTGCACTTGTCTTTAACACACAAAAAATACAAACATTGCATGCAAAAAATAAATTTTTACTAATTAAACTGCTTAATCTATAAAATTTCACATCTTCAGTCAAAGATCAGGACTATTGTGTCTATTCAATTCACTTCAAGTTCGATTTTCTTTTACAATGTGCATTAGAGTTAATTGTTTAAACACAAATAAAGAAAATATTTATAGCATATTTTTTATATTTTAAATAATTCACAAGAAAAGATTCTGTGCCTTTCAATCTTCCATTTCAATCTGTCATGACACACACACATCAGTATGTAGGTTAGAGAAGGTCATTTTGGCTTTGCGACATTATATCGCTTGGCACTTTGACTTTCACACACACAGCAGACACATCGCTGAAGGATTTATGTGCTGTCAGATGCTTGTTTGTTTCATCAAAGACACTGCCAATGACAGCAATATGAAACACACGCAATCAAACACACACACACACACACACACAGATTCACACACAGTCACATC
Source organism: Paramisgurnus dabryanus (assembly GCF_030506205.2). Lineage (NCBI taxonomy): Eukaryota > Metazoa > Chordata > Actinopteri > Cypriniformes > Cobitidae > Paramisgurnus > Paramisgurnus dabryanus. The sequence goes on along the minus strand of NC_133358.1, from coordinate 30,149,490 downwards.
GGTGCACATTGGTAACTAAATAAACTGTATGAGCACATAGATATATTTTAAAATTCAGATCATACTTCTCTATAAATGATCACATACGACAGTTTTAGTTTTTAGAGACAGATTAGAGACACTTTCAGAGAATATTTGTTTTGTTGTCCATCAAATGAAAGTAAGTCAATCCTTCATGCCATCATTTCCTGATGTTTGTGATCCACTAAGAAAGTCAACATTATGGTCTACCATCCCTTTAATCAAATATATATATTTTCTGTCAATCTAAAGATACATAAACAAATAAAAGTGGAGAAAGTGTTCGATATCAAACTGCGATGAGATGCTGTGATGATTTAGTGAAATAAACACAGGCTTACACGTCATGCCACCCCATACAAAAACATACCAAAGAACTCTTGGCTGCTATAAGCATCATAAAACTGCTTCCCTTCAGTCCAAAATAAGTGAGGCAACCCCAGGTGTCTCTTCACAAACATCTTAACTATCTTGTCGGTACACAGACCCAACGTTGCTCAATACACCAGACTATCAGAGCAATATCATAGTGACAAAGTAATAGCCATGTGTTTATTCTAAATTAAATAAACATCCACCAAACGGTGATATTGAGTTGTTGGCCTAGTTCATGTTACAGCGAAGACATGTGCATAGATTCTGAGTAATGCTTTCTTAACTCTGTAGCATGTATTTTAGACCCGTTAATCTGGGGATCATGTGTCTTACAGAGTAAAAGTGCTCGTGGATGTTTCTGCAGATTCAGTGTACACAGTTGTGCCACCTGCTAGGCAACCGTATACTTCACATCAGACAAACGCTCACCTTTCTGTTTCAATGTCACTGTTAAAATTCATCACACGAACGATTACATAAGATCTATCAGACAAAGGGTTCGTTATAAAGCAAAGGATGGTTCGTACAATTGTGCTTACATTTTCAACTTTGATTTCTTATCTTGACTAGTGATGAGTTGCTCTAATTTATAAAAGAAAGTTGAATTAGTTTAAGTTATTTTAACTTTATTTTATCAGTCACAGGAACTCACCACTCTTTGATTATACTCAAAAATTTTAGTGCACACAAGCCCAATAACAGGTTTGGTCTTTATAATAAATTTGCAATTCAAAACTGTACACAAAAGTGAGTAAAACTTGACAAATCTGAGCAAAACCGTTTCCTTATTTGGTAAAACGAGATAAAATTGAGTAAATTTTTATAATGTAAAAAAGCAGAAAGTTTTGTGTTAGTGTTATGCTGAAACAATGTAAGTCTGCAATGCAAAATGTAAAAGTTGAATCAACTTAAAAAATACTTCAATTGGTAACGCCCAAAACTGAAATTTTTCAGCATAATTTTTTTTTCACTTTAAGGGAAAATTTAAGGTGAAAAATATTTAAATAAATGCAATATTTATAAATATTTATATATTAAGCATTTTCAACTCTAATTTTTCACTTTAAGTGAGAAAATTAGGTTGACAAAACCAATTTACCAAGTTACCAATTTAACTTAATTTTTAAGTTGATGCAACCTTGACTTTTTACAGTGATGTCTCCATTTATAAAAATAAGGTAAACATTTGACTGTGCGTGTGTCTCATTTGTTCCGGTTTTGTGATACCTTACCCTCCTAGTTATGTGTCTGTGCGGTATAGAGTTCGGTCTTTATTTGGCAAAAGTTTGACATTGGTAACACCCTCCTTACGGTTTCCAATGGCCATGTGCCCATCAGTCAACATTACATGTCAACTATATAAATGACTCTGCTGGGAGCCCACTGTCATACCCGGACACTTTCTACATAAGGACACATTCAACAAAATATGCCTTCAAGCACAAGAATTAAAATGCCTCAAACTAAAAAGCCAGGTAAACCTTTACTTATTAATTACTTGCTGAAGTACTAACATAACCAACTAATCTCTGCAAGATTTTAATCCTTATTTATTCATGTTTTGTGATGAGAAAATATTGCAAAGATTTGACATTAGAATAATATATTAAAGCACTCACAGCAACTAAGTTTAGTCTGAAAACTTTTTTTGGTACATTATTCTTGTACATTAAATTAACTAATGTATGGCAGCAGGTTTGTGCGAGGGATTGGTTCAAGTTTGGATTGATTATTGCTTTAGTAAAACATATCAGTACACTGTAAAAAAAAGCTACATAAGGTTTAAGCAACTTGTCAAGTCAATTCAACCTACACTGTAAAAAAATCCTTATTGCACTTACATTTTTAAGTTTAATTAACTTGAATTTATAATTAATTAATTTAAATTTTTTTGACTAGTGAGGATGTGCTATAAATTCTAAAAATAAACTTGAAATAACTTAATTTTGATCATTTATAGTAACTCCTTACTAGTCAAGAACGTTGTAATGAATCGTAAATTCAAGTTGATTAAACTTAAAAATGTAAGTGCAACAAGGAAAGTTTTGGCTTGTGAAAAGTTGAAATTGTTTAACTTAAAATTGTAAGTTACACAAAAATGTGTTGATTTGACAAAAATGCTGCATATTTTTTACAGCGTATGTGTTTCAAACTGCAGAAAACAACACTAAGCTAAACTGATGCTTGTCCAGATAATATTTGAAGTTGTTGTGCTGTTGTTAGCCTAATCATTGAATTGTTTGTAGAAAAAGGAGTCAGAACAACACTCTACACAACGCTGTGTTACTGGGTCAGTGGGTAACATTCACACACATAAAAAACACAGTTCATAACAAAAGGTCTGCAGTTTGATCCAAACACACCAGAGAGAGACTCACAATGCTAATGCATGTAGATCAAATTTATCCCTATAAGCTAAGTTTCAGCAGTTATATCATTATTTAATAGTCTTATTGATCAAATTTAATCTTGTGATTCGTGTACTTTACGCATGCAGGAAAGAAAAACAAAGCTGAAAACAGTGCCCAAGGTAAGTATAGTAAACATCCATTTCACAAACTAATGATCAATATTATTTTTTCAAGTCTACACAATATTACTGTTTCGTTTCAGACAATCTTCCAGTTTATGATCCAAACATACCAGAGCCGACGACCAGAGCCGAGTTGATCAAATGTGAGACGATCACACAAACAACTTACACACACGATCTGTTTCTCATTCACACAACTGACACAATCTTTTCATCTTAGACTGGATCAGTCTTTCATTGGACGATAAAACTGCCAATAAAGTACTGTGGCTGACAGAGGGCGGGACTAAAGTGGCCCGCCTGAAGACCGAGGTGTGTCCTTGCCTGGACAGGCCGGAAAGATTTGAACACTACCCACAGGTGAAACTCAAACCCAAACATTAAATAACTTTTTTTCTTAGTGTGAAAATCAGACTTTTTCCATGTTTAAGTGCTATCATTGGGTCCCCAGTGATTTTATCAACCTAGAAAACATGAAAAAGATCAACCCTGTAACTTTGTTTTGGTTAGCAATTTTTTGCCAGTATGTGAAAAATCATGCCATTCAGATTATACCTGTTTTGTGAGGTATGTAGCAAGGCCAATTATAATAATACCGCCCCTTAGGCCATGTTTACATTAGAGCATTTGCGTTTTAAAACGGCATTTTAAAATGAAAACGATCCTCGTTTATACTGGCATTTTAAAAAGAATCTTCATCCACACTATACACCACCATAAACGCATGAAACATGACCAATCACGTAACTGGGCATGCGCATAAAAGTGTAAAATAACTTATTACTCTAATAATAGCTTACCTTTGCACGTTTATGCAGCCTAGGGATGTGCGATATTGTCAAAAAGTCATACATGGGTCCTTTGCTGGCAACTATAACAGACACTATTTTTGAACCTATAAAAATGTGTTTGGGAAAGTCTTATACTGTTCTATTTCCCCCCTACAACGTATTAATATGATTAATAGGTTAATTTTGATTTTATAACAAAACAGAAAGGTCTTTATGATTTAAAAAGAAAGCATTCAAGTGAACAGTACTAAACAGTAGCGAACTTGAAGCAAAAATAAATTTCAGCAAATGCAAACTTCAATCAAGCATAGTAAGAAGTGAAGTATTGCTTTAGCCTACAGAAATGCTTATTGCATTAATTTTTATAATTGTGCGAGGTCCGTGCACGTCCTCCGCTAGCAACACACAAATAGCTAAAAGCCAAGCGCCTAAACGAGCATTATATATTAATGACGTTGAGTTTATTGTTTTTATTAATTTATATTCACAAAACGTATCAACAAAACATCGATTAAAATTAAGAGACAAATTATCTGAAACGAAATTCATTTTAAAGTAGCAAACAAAACTTACATTAAACTGGAAAATAATGTCTGACCCATTACAATTCTCCCTTCATATTGGCCTTTACAACGCCTATATGGCGTTTAAAATTACAGTCTATCTTTCGTAAGCTAACTAAATTTAAACAAAACATAAACACATTAAACCCAACAATACTCAAACATTAGTATAAAACAGACATTATCTATAAGGATACATGTTAAAACAATCCGATATAGCGTTTATAATAGCTGGTTGGTAGATGTTTACTATTTTTGGCAAAACCTCCGTTGCAAACCAACATTTACATGAATAAAATAATTTTTACTTTGAAAATGATGCGCTGTCACGTTAACGTCAGCTGTTCGTTTACATAAGACTCCGTCTACGTTCATTTACACTCAGAGCAACGTCTGAGTTCTCAAACTAAAACAGGGTCAGCAGCGTTTGCGAACGAATCCGTTTATGAGGGTCGAAAACGGTGATGTAGTGTAGATGAAAGGCGTAAACGTAGCAAAAGTAACGCGTTTTAAAGCATAAACGCATTAATGTAAACATAGCCTTAATCCCTTAAACCACGCCACAGCCATTTAGTGCAGAGACAAAGAGAGAAAAAAATTGAAAGCATAATTGAGTTTCTATTGCAACAAACCATCATCATTACGATCAGTGTTTGCATTTCAAGGAAAAACCCCAAAATGGCACATTTTTTACTTGCTATAATAAATTATCTGTGTGTTATTTTAAGCTAAAACTTTACATACGTACTCTGGGGACACCAAAGACTTATTTTACATCTTAAAAAAAAAATCTCATGATATGACCCCTTTAACGAATACAGCTGCAGTGACTCTATGTGTTTTTACAGGTGCTGTGTAAGCAGTCGATCTTTGCATCTCGCTGTTATTGGGAGGTGCTGTGTACAGGTTGGGTGGTTATAGGTGTGACGTATGAAGATGCTGGCAGGCGGGGGGGTCCTTGTGGTCTAGGGGAGAACGAGGAATCTTGGGCACTGGGTTGGGACGGTTCCTGTTACGATGCCTGGCACAACGGAATTAGCACGAGGATTTCAGACGTGCCTCATTACAGCACTATAGGGGTGTACGTGGATCAGCCGGCTGGCCTGATCTGCTTTTATGCGGTGGAAACTGAAGAAAATTCAGAGAGAAAGGAATTGAAACAAATTTACAGGTACGAGAATCCCATAAATAAGTCAGTTGTGCCAGGTTTCTGGATGGGAAGAGAGTCGTCCTGTTTAATCCTCAAGAAAGAGGAATAAGATGGGCGGAGACTAAATCAAACAAGGGTCAGAGTGAAAGTTATGGATTCAGTTGTAATTAATAAACATCAGTTTTGCTATAGGGGAGACCGGGAACACATTATTTAATCTAATATTAACCCTAAAGCTAGACTATATCCTATCATTAACTTTGAGTCGAATGAGCACTTTGAGTCTAAATGGATTCTGGGTAAACATTTAGATGTTGAGCTCTGTGTGTGTGTGTGTGTGTGTTTATTAAAGCATGTTAATGTCTTTGTGTTTGTTAGTATCGCTCTTTGACCTCTGGACAATATATTCAATCCAGTGTCACGGCTGGATGTTTATTTACAGACACCAGAGATCTCAGATTCATGACTGTTGTTGAGTTTTTCCTGCATATGATGTCTGAAAGACATTCGTTTTATTTACACAAACTATCAGTGAAGTCTCTTTAAATCATCTCTCTACTGTCAGATAACATTGAAGTCAATTCCAGCACTGTGTACGTTTGTGTAGTTTGTTAAATATTTGATGAAAATGTCGATATATCATAATGCACAGGATTATGGACTTTTCACATGTAAAATTGTTACGGCTATTCCAGACATTGCTGTTTTGTTTGATGTTTTACACTTTTCATATTGGGTTAGTCATTATTTTTGTCTTTTCAAGTTGAAAGATTTCACTCTGTACATTTGTAAACCCATCATATAAACATTCTTCACATTAAATAAACAAAAACAAATAATATTTATGTTCTTCTTTATTCTAACATATAGCATTTTTGCATTTTGCTTATTATAAAGAGCATTGATGACACAAAGATAGAAAGAGTGTCTTACCTGCATTTGTAAACAAATGTTTCTTTTGTAATCCAGTGAAGCAAAAATCCTTAAAAACATAAAAAAGGGACATAATGGCATCTGTAGTTTTATCTGATTCTCAAAAAAATCCTAACTATGTGAGCTTGGTTGAATACCATGTGTCTTTAAAATTCTAGATGTTACTGTGGATTAAACCTTAAAATGTTCACACATTTTGGGAATAAAGAAAAAAAACCTAGGCAGAACCGAGTATTGGGGACAGCATTTGTCTTCAAAGTAACATATCAAAACGTATTGTATTGCTATTACACCTGCACCATGAATTCCCGCGTTTCGGCACAAGATGGCGCCCGCGTCACTTCCGGCGCTCTCTGTGTCCCAGTCCACTCGCTTTGGTTCATTTCTCGAATCATACTCACAATTTGCAAAACTAAGTAAGTTGATTTCTCAAAACAATTCGTACAAATAGCAAAACAGCATGGATAACCTGCAAAAGTCTTGCTCAAAATCCTTAGTTCATCTCTCAAAAGTAAATATCTGTGTCAATAAAAGTGCCATCAGACTGACAAGTCTTTGTGTCATTGTGTACGGATAAGACAGTCAAATTGTTTAGTCATGTTGTCAACATAACAGGTTACTTTGGAGGGATGTTATGATGTAAACTATGGGTAAAGTTTTGATGACAGTTATTGTAAATTGTAGGTTACACCTTAGTGTAAGTTATGTGGGAGTTTGATTGCAAGAGACTGGACAAGATTCACATTTACGCTTTTACTGTTTGTACTGTAATTTGTTGACGGACCATGTCATTGCCATACAAAAAGGAAAAGACAGCACTGCAAAGAAAAAAAGAAAACTGAACATGCAGTGCTGTAGGAATTACAGTGCAGTCTTCCTATACCTCCTGACGTTCCTGTCTGCTGGGCCACAAATTCTCATCCTCATCACAATGAATATCTTCTCTTGTGATGCAGCATGGAAACAATCTTTTTGAGTGTCTTATCTAGCATCTGATGTGATGTCACATGCTGCATCCATGCCAGCCAGAAGGTTCATCAGTGTAAGGTGACCAGATTTTTAAAATGAAAACCGGGGACATTTCCTAGTTAAATGGTCAAAATATCATTAAAATCTCATTTGTTGTTATCTATGAATTAAAAAACGGGGACAAAATGTCTTTTGAAAGTTTTCTTCTTTTTATTGTTGTGGGTTCACTGCAAAAATGACTTCTTACTTAATTGTATTTTTGTCTTATTTTCAGTACTAAAAAATCTTAAATCAAGATGCATTTTCTTGATTAGCAAAATCCCCTAAGAAAAATCTAGCTTTAAGACAAAAAAATAAATTTAAGTGAATTTGTGCTTAAAACATGCAAAAAATAAAAATAAAAAATTTCTTGAATTAAGTAGTGGTAGAATTATTATTTTTGCTTGTTTTAAGCACATCAAGAAAATCAGGGCCGGCCCTGGGCATAGGCGGAATAGGCAAATGCTAAGGGCGCCGCCGACCCCTTGGGGCGTCCGTGCGCCCAAATTATTTTTTTTTAAATATATGTATATAAACATTTTACTATAAATATTTAATTCTGCACAAGAAAACAGCAGTTATTAATGAATTATTAGTAGCATAGTATCTCGGAAGATCGTGCTTGTTAAATAGCTCTATACTGCACTGAAGCGGCAGTTTAAAATATAAACCCAGAATTCAGCGAACGTCAAGACAAAGAAAACGGAAACAACAATCAGACCGAGATGCAGAATTTACATAATGTTACACAGACCATGTTTGAATTTCAATGTTTCTGGACAGAAATACCAACTTGTTCACTTTGTTTGGTATTAATAAGTGCTGGCCGCGGTGCTGAAGACACGCTCGGACGGAGTACTGGTGGCACATGCACAGATATTTACGTGCAAGCCATTGGAAACTATTATTCGTTATTATATTATTATTATTCGTTATTTTACTTTATTACTTTCACTTAAGAAGAGTTCTGCACTTTTTATTTCAACATTTCTCTTTATATAAATTCTATTTTGTACTTAAATCTATAATTTCATTAGCCTACTAACCCAACGAACTCATCTGCGCTTTCCGATAGGTTGCACGTAAGGGGAAAAGTATAGCTTTCTTCCACTTGAGAAGAGTTGTGCATTTTTAAACTTTAAAAAAAATATATCTCTTTACCAAAAACATTTTTTTCTTCTATTTAAAATGTATAGTTTCGTTATTTTACTAACCCAACTAATGACTCGTCCGCTTTCCAATAGATTATGCAATATCTGTGCATAAGTGCCACCAGTACTCCGTCAGAGCGGGTCTTGGTCTTCAGCACCGCGGGGAGCAGCCAGCACTCCAATGCGCAGCTTATTAATACCAAACAAAGTGAACAAGTTGGTATTTCTGTCCAGAAACATTGAAATTTAAACATGGTCCGTGTAACGTTATGTAAATCCCGCGTCTCGGTCTGATTGTTGTTTCCGCTTTGTTGTTCTTGACGTTCGCTAAATTCTGGGTTTGTATTTTAAACTGCCGCTTCAGTGCAGTATCGCCACAGTATGCGTGCGTGCGTGTGTGTTTGTTTCCAAAATATTTTCAAAATAAAGAAAAAAGACAAAGCTGTGCAGTTGTGTTTCTGTATAAGTTTATGAGCAAAATGATTGGAACACAATTGTGATTCTGTGATTCTAAAGGGCACCAGGTGAAATCTGAAAAAAATTTGGAGTAGAATTTACTTGAAAAAAGTTAGGAAAGTTTTTTCACTTAGAAAATGTGAGTAATTTCAATAGCATTCCCAAGTAAAAACTAAACACAAGGAACTGTAGCTTTCATTAGAAAATCTCAAGTAAAGTTTACTTGGAATTTTCCAGTAAATTGTATTGACTGTTTGTTTATATATTTTACTTAAGTAATGCTTATAAATAAAAATTTTTACACAATGATCCTAGTTATTTTATTTAAAATTTTGAGTAACCTTTACTTTAAATATATTTTAACATTACTTGATGTTGTTTATTTAAATGGTGTTCAATAAAATAACACTGACATACATTTTACTTGAATACTTTTATTTCTATAAGATTCCTTAAAGATGGGAACATGAAATAAAACAAATAGTAAAACTCCATCAGTTTTATGGTTCACTATAGTGAATTTACTCCAGTAAACCACACAGTCCATTAAAATGCATAAACATTTAAACATAAACATTACAACAATGTCAGTTGCAGATATCAAAAACAAATGTGCAAATAGTCAAACTAGTAGCTGCCTTTCATTAGCTTATTTTAATTTCAATTAGATTAAGTGAAAAAAGACATCAAATAAAATAATTATTCTTCAGCAGAATAGTATTACTTAAAATGCATAAGAATGGCTATGTTAAATAGTACTGTAGTTGAAGTTGTTTTGTGAACAACATTTCTTGCATAAAACAAAACAATCAAAAAAAAAAAAAAAAAACAGTACAATAAGTGCAAGTAGTGCCCAACTAGCAGATTACATTAGAAGCTTTCTATGCAGAGTTAACCTTTGGAGAAAATTTAAAAAGCATCTAACCCCGGATTTCCACCGACTGCGGAACGGCTGCGGATCCGTTGCGGAACGGCGGCGGAGTCAATCGGTTTCCATTCAAGTCAATGTGTGTATTTCCACTGACTGCGCTCCGAATCCGTCACAGCTCCGGCCATCCGCAGCCCTCCGGCACAAATACGCAGAGCTTCTATTTTTGACGGATGCCGGACAGCTCCGCAGGGCGGAGCCATGACTTTATCGCGTGATCATACCTGAATTCACGAGAACTCGTGTTTTTTTATTAAATCTTTGCAATACAAACATTACAAACACACACAAATAAAGTCATAAATACAGAAACAACAAATAATAGACAGGAACAGAGCCAGGGGAGTTTCAAATAAATACATTAAAGATAAAGCATATATAAATGTTTTAGCAGCCTTCTTATTTTTTGAATTTTGGATGTATTTGATGTACTGCTCTGTCTATGCGAGATCTCGTGTTGTGATCTGGGCTGGTTTGTAAAAACGTCATAATTCAACGGCATAATGGGCAGAGACAGAACTAGGTATCGCGCGATCATCACGTGAATTTGCGAGACCTCGTCACTTCAGCACGCAGCCGCTCTGCAACAAAAACGGAACTGGTGGGTATTGGCGGACGGCAGAGTGCGGAGACGTAACGCAGCGGAGCTGATCTGCAGCTGCTCCGCAGTCGGTGGAAATCCGGGGTAACCCAAGAAAAATTTTCTGAAACACTTCAAATGTGTTTCTCAGCTTTGGGGGACAGCTTAAGTTTAGGGAGTAAATGCAGCCTGTGAGTGAAAGACATGCATTTGTGAGATTCTTACATCCCAGCAGCACCTCAGTTCCCTCAATGACAATGATGACATCAGACATACCGGCATCTTCTTCCACAGATCTGCTCAGTACGATGATTTTAAAGACATGACTGAATAAGGTATCCTTAATCATGTCTCTGCTGATATCCTGTGAAATACACAAATCATTGCAAAGTGGTTAAAATACTGTACAGTATTCAGCAGTAATTGTATGATGTTAAGTTATACTTTTACATTGAACACAACAATGAGACTCATACGCAATTATTACAGTAGAAAGAAACATGATGCTAATAAAGATAACTACATACATTTATAGTCAGGAGGGTGTAAACCTCTGGAAATTATAATTGGTGTAAATTGTTATGTCTTTTGGGAAACATTACACAATGGTTTCTAAAGACAATAGTAGTCAAAATTTGAAGTGGATCAAAAACATTCACCAAATTTGTCCTAAAACAAGAACGGGTATTGGATATTGGTTTTAAGAAAACTTTTAGAAAAGGTTTTGATCCACTTCAAATGTTGACTAGTGTACATTAAAGAAATATAAACAACATAACAATTTACACTGGTAATCCTGTCCAAAAGATAACATACACCTGACATTTAAATGTATGGTGCTGCGTTCTTGACCATCACTGAGTGTTCTTTAAGTAACAATGGTGTATAAGCTTTAAAATTTTCCTCAGTATGAAAAAATGGATCTTAGCATCATTGTCAGTGCTTGACAGGGTTCAAATATGCAGAAAAATTAAGCAAAAGGAAAAATTATGGAAGATTTCCTTGTAGACGGTTTAATGGCTCAGGAATAAAAAGAACACGTAACACAGATAGAGTATATCAGTCAAACCACTACTGTCTACATCCAAAATAAAAGAAAAATAGAAATGGATGTAGCTGTGTATGTAGCCAGCTAACTGCTAGCTGCTTCACTTATTGTATATCCATATCTGGACCCCGCCTCCCAGTAAGACATTAGATGATCCAAGACTTGTGCAATGATGACACCAGGCCATGCAAGGACTTCAAACAAAGTCAGCACTAGACTATTAATTGATTATTTCTTTTTCTTTGATTTGTTTCAATTTCTTGATCATTCAACATTGTGTTTTTGTAAAGCTGCCTTGTAACATTGTACACTGTAAAAAGTACTATACAAATACATTTGAATTTAAATTAACTGTACTACCTGGTGGTCTTCAATGAGCTCCTTAGTTGATTCTCCCAGGAAAGATAGGAGGCAGCGAATCACAACTTCTCACCTATCTTCAAGGCTATCTTCTTGCTGTTAAAAACAGAAGGAAAATGCAGTGAACATTAAATGTGTATACATCTACATATAACATATTTACAGAGTCAGGAAGCAGCATATCATCACACAAGTAATTCCCAATTGTAAAAAAACATTTACATTTTACCTAGCTGAGTGAATCCAGCAAATGCTTAATTCTTATGCCAGCAACCCCACCCTTCATCTCAAACAAAGCCAGGAGTTTTGGGGTATAGAAGTCCAGCTTTTACAAGAATGTACGCTCCAAGGAAATTGTGGTGATTCTTCTGAAATCATTTTTTATCTAAAACAAAGAAAATAAAATGTAACACAATCAAGTGATGATTAGAGTTGGATGCACTTAAGTGTATTAATAGCTGTACAGTAGTCTTCGGTTTGACTGAAAGCTTTTTTACATAACCACCTCATGCTTTGGCACCTACAGTAAACAAACGATGCACTTGTGAATGCATACTTATTGCTATATATCTGTGAGGTGTGCTGTAATAAAGTATTGCCAACTTACCTTGCATAAGCTTGAATAGTGGGTGAAATATCTGTAAAAGAATGTAACAGACCTGCAAACTCCTCAGAGTAAAAAAGGTGACAGTGTCGCACGCACGGGGGTGGGATTGGGGGTTGGGGTGTTTGTGTAAGGGTTACCCCAGCTCTATATTTTTGTGATTTTAATATGATTCTGAGCGTGACTTAACAAAAATCAGCATACTTTAATCAAAAAACAATGTTAAAACATCCTTGAAGCTTAAAGAGAATGACACATTTAATATTTTACAAATGTTTTTATTTACAACTCACGGAAACGCCTGGAGGTGTTGTGAAGCATGACACTGAAATAAAAAACAACAAGAGACAGACAGAAATGAAAAAAATATATTTTGCTGATGTTCGTGAAAGCTTCGTGCGACAGAGCCACTTTGTCCTCAGCCGGCGTCTGCGCAAGGTTGACGTTGACGGGCCATTGTGAATGGCAGTGAGTGCTCCACCAAAGTGCCCAGAACCATTGCCTGAAAGTAAATTAAAATCATTAAAATATAACCTTGCAAACTATCATACATAGGACTAATATGATAAAACAACGTGTCTCCATACTGTTTGGCTGATATGCAGTGAATATCAAAATACATTTCTGTTCAATAATTATAATAATAATGCATTTTATATGTAGGGCTCCTTACATTGAATAAACAATCTCAAAGTGCTAGTGTTCATAATGTAAATTCAACTAACAATACAATGTAAAGATTTCATTGACAGCCTTTGATGCAAAATGTAGCCCTTTATTATACAGAAATTGGCTGTTGGTGTATTATCCTAGGACAACACGCTCGCCAGATTGTTTTATCTAAACAGCCCTATGTTGTTAAAAATTACTGTTTACCAGGTATACAGCCACCAGGAATGTATGGGGCTAGGCTAAATCCTAAAACATTCACAACGTGATGTAGAAAGATTAAGTGCATGCATTGAAAAAAAGATAGGTATGTATTAATTAGTCTAAGTTGAGGTAAAAACATAGGAAAATATTGAAAAAGGGTGGGTTTTCCTTTAACATTACTCTCGCATCAGCTATTGTGTAAACAGTCACATTTACCCACACCACGAATGACTGCCTGCGCAAGCGCGCACCACAGCCACCATAATGAATAAGTTACTCTGGGTAACATTAGTTCAGAATTCGAGTAGTAGCCGTATATCTCGGAACTCCGGGCAGAACACCCGTGTAACGATAAGCCTAGCTAACAATCGTCCTGCTAAGTTAGCGAACATTAGTCATTTTGCTCGAAGCATAGGCAAACTTTATGCAAGGTCTACGTTTGTGCATTACTCGGCGTTGACTCGTTCCTAAAAATACAATATAAGCGGTAGCTAATGCTAATTAAATCAAGCAAACAAATAGTAGTCGTTTTTGGTCCAAAAAAGTTGACTTACCTCAAATAAGATGGTTCCTTCACGTTAAAAGTGTCCATCAGACTTGCGCGGTAGCCAGGTGTGTCTCATCCAAAGGACCGCGCTGTCTTCAAGATTCTGAAGGAAGTGCTAAGATTCTGATTGGCCCAGAGGAAAGCATGCTAAGATTCCGATTGGCCCAGAGAAATGTCAAGTATAAGAATTATCCAATAGTGTTTGGCAATTCTAGCCCGCATGGCATTCAGATAAAGGGCAGCCTTCCGACCCCCCCCCCCCCCCCCCCCCTAAAAAAAACCTCTCCGGTTCTATGCGATTCACGTGAATGACCCAATTGACCAAGAAAACGGCGATTGTCGCCGAAAAGCGACAAGTTTGCAGGTCTGATAAGAAATGTTCACGTCAGCAAATATTTTTTTTAACAATTGTAAATATATTTACTGATCTTACTGACATGAGGTATGCTTACAACTAAACTTACCTTAACAATTCATTGACTGTGGTTATGCAGTTATGTAAATTAAACATTAATAATTTGCCGGTGTCATTCATGACATTCATTTTGAATCATTTATGATAATATTTTAAACTACACTAACGTTTTTACTCAAGAGTAACACCCATATATCTTTTAACAAATTAGAATCTCCAACTGCTTGTAGATATCAACCACGTGTAAAGTGGATGTTGGTCAGTAAAGAACATCATGAAATAAAATACAGGCTTTACAACTTAAATAAGGTTGATTGTTAAGTAATTAACATTTATCTAAACAAGCATTTAGCATTGTGTAATTGCAAAAGTGTGCAACACCTTATCGATTTCTATATAACTTACCTATCATAGCCAATAGTATAGGTAAACAATATAAATGAAGTTCAAAGTAATATTTGCCTTGTACACGTGCATTTTAAAAAGTACCCTATCGTTAATCATGTGTGATTAATACGCGAAAAACAGGGTGATTATTACATTTCGGCACTTCGAACTTTTCTGGGACAGAATGCTCGACCACGACACGCAAAGCCTCGAGCAAGGTTTGCGCGGATGTTTTTAAACTATTCGTCTGACAGGATTAACGTTATAAAACTTAAGACAATTGTTTTCTACAGAGATCGCGTTTGCTAATAACGGATGCAAATCCCAAACTCCATGTGTTTAACAAAACAAAACTAAGATTACGTTTTAACGTTATCCAAAAATCTGTTATCCAAAAACATAAACATGAACGCTGTTAGCATCTGTAACTCGATAAAAGGAAACAATAGGCACAAACCACTGGGACTGCAGATAGCTTAATAACTCTACACTTTTAGCAAATATACCTCAATTAATTAATAAGCATATTAATAACTTAACTTACCGTGGTAAAATTCAAATCAGCCGTCCTGAAGTCTCCCTTCCTTTCCTCTGTCCGCGCCACTTCAGACTCGAAGTCAAATACGCATGCGCATCAATTATCTTGCTGTACTGAGTATATTTTACTTGAGTTGTTCATTTGTTGGTGTGATTTGATTAGATGGCGAACAATAAGTAAATATTACTTAGGAGATTGTATTTAAATTTACATACGTATTTTAGAACAATAAATGACAAAGAAACTGCAAGTAATGTACTGAATTAAACATGCCATTTTTAAGTAAAAAGACAAACTACTATTTGCTTGTAAAACATACTTAAATAATGTTTCCATTATTTACAAGGTCAAAAAAATCACTTTTTACAGTATAGGGCAGCAAATTGGCCAGGGCCGGCCCTGAAGAAAATGCATCTTGACTTAAGAATTTTTTATATTTGTACTGAAAACAAGAGAAAAATACTAATAAAAAAGTCATTTTTTGCAGTGTTTCTAATTCAATTAATTGAACAATTTCTGTATCCTAAAAATCTATTTTTTCCCGTTTTTTTTTTACAAAAGAGACATACCCCCTCAAAAATGACTTCTAAGGTACTACTTCATCTGATTTCATAACATTGTAAACGTGAAGAACAGAATCATGCAAAATGTAAACATATTTAGCCTACACAAAACAAATGCTCCGTAACATACTGTGATCAGTTCACTTCATTGGTTTATTATTTTAATTTAACATGAGTAGTTAGTACCTTAAGCCCCCTTAACTTTAACTGTTTTCATATGATATAATAACTTGATTGATGATAATGACGCTTTCTCGTGTGTCTCATAGTAAATTCTTCATTGCTAAATCAGTGGCGTGCGCAAGTAATAAGTAGCTCGCGGCCCCCTCTGCTGGTGAAAATAATCATTACATGATTGCTCCGGTTTGGTACTACAAACGCTATGTTGATCGGGTTTTTCAGTGTATTTGCTAGTTGTTTTGGACGTGCTGTAAAACGGGGACATTTCCGGGGACAGCTTCAGTCCCCGGAAAACGGGGACGTCTGGTCACCTTAGTGTATGTGGCTGGCGATCATATACTTTCTATCTCCATGCTGAGAAAAATACCTCAATGGGGTTAAGGAATGGAGAGTATGGGCGAGAGAAACTCCATCAGCATCCTGTTGTGGGCCGCAAACAATTGACTGATGATGCTGGACTAATGGAACTGACTTTCCAAAACTATCACCATCACTTTATATACTTGCCAGTTCATGAGATGCACATTCGTTAGAGAAAGTCAAGATTTACCTGGGAGAAATTTACTAATTCAGGACAGATTTAAAAAAAAGTCTAATGTAAATGCTTGACATATGACAACTTATTCAATCATTTTGCATGTAAAGACTATGAACTGATGCCTAAATGTTGTTGGGGGGGGTGAGACTATTCAACAGAGACCCATAATAATACATTTTGATCAACATGACATAAGCAACTGATAATAACAAGCAGAGAATTGTACATAATCATTTGCATGGATGTACCAAAGCATTTGCAACTTGTTCAAAAAAATTAGAAACAGCTTTTTTGATGTGCACAAGTGAAACAATGATGTGAGAATTGAACAAGTAGTTTTGAGAATTTCAATTCTGATCTGAGGAATGTACCAAAGCGACAAAGAAAAACTGTAATTCACCACATTGAGTGTCAGATAGGATATTAGTGAAGTATTGAAGGAAATAATTTGAGACAAGCCCTGCTCAGACCTACAGTATCTGATCCGTCATTTAACAATTTAGTGTTTGCTGTTACATTCATTAAAAAGTTTATACACATTAAATTTGTGTAGAAGTCATTTGTTATTAATTTAACAAATTAAAATTGAACATTTTTAATAGTTCAGTTAAGTTGAATTTACAAATGAAAATTTTAACTGAATCTGATGTGGTTTTGAAGATGTTAACAGGAGACAGAGCTGAGAGGATCAGAATCACTCAACACTACCAATGCAAATCTGATTTTCACATCTCACATTTACTGTTTGTTTAAATGCTGTGAACCTGAACACTTTCACTTCTTCTCAATAAAGTCTGGTCAGTTGTGAAGTTTCAAGAGGATTTTCACTAAACTGACAAGAACATGAACACACAAGACATAAACCACTTAAATCTGAGGTCTGTATAAAAATACTCAAGAGGAACATCTGAATAATAACTGAATGATAACTGGATTATTATTGTATATATTACAGTTTTTTTCGATTGCTAAACGACAGTGAGCACAACTGGAGCTACATGTGCAAAACTCTAACTACAGTCTGCAATACCAAAAGTCACATGAGCACAACTCTACACACATGGCTCAAAACAGCTCCGTGCAGCCAAACACTAAACACAACCCTCACTGAGATAACACACACTGTCACTCACAACACACTGAGAGGAAAAACACTAACATCAAACACCAATACACAAAATACTAACTTTATATCTTTACAGTTTTAACAATTTCAGTGATGTCACACCAAGTAATGTTTTCTTTAAAGAATGATTTATTTATTGATTTATCACATTATTTTTTTAGAACACCATAATTTTTTAGGGTAAATGAAAATTAGCAGTTTGCTTCAGTTGTCTATAGTAATTTACGGAATTACAGTAATGAGAAAAAAAGGTAGAAACTTAAAGTACATGAAAGGTAATATTATATATAAATGAAATACATATATGAAATTGAAATTTATATTTATATGAAATTGCAATCAGCAGTGTTTGAAAGGCACAAGGCTGAAATCTTTTCTGTTTTGAATGTGTGGTTCACAGTTTTGACAGCAGTGTGTTAGCATTTGAACAAAGTGCTGTAAATCCACAGTGTTGTCCAGGTTGTGGTTAAAGTCATGGAATAAGTGTGTAAAGTTTTGAAAACTGTGTTCAAGCAATGAAAAATGATCTAGAGTTTGGTCCACATGAACTGCTGCTGTGCAGACTGTAGTTAGAGTTTTGCACATGTGACTCCAGTTGTGCCCACTGTCGTTTAGCAATCGAAAAAAACTGTAAGATGCTTTGATGTGCAAAATGACCTAAGAAAATAAGTCTAGTTTTTAGACCAAACATACAATTTAAGTGAATTTGTGATTACAGTTTTTTTCAATTGCTAAACAACAGTGAGCACAACTGCAGCGACATGTGCAAAACTCTAACTACAGTCTGCACTACCAAAAGTCACCTGAGCACAACTTTTAACACATGGCTCAAAACAGCTCATTGCAGCCAAACACTAAACATAACCCTCACTGAGATAACACACACTGTCACTCACAACACACTGAGAGGAAAAACACTAACAGCAAACACCAATACACAAAATACAAACTTTTTATCTTTACAGTTTCAACAATTTCAGTGATGTCACACAAAGTAATGTTTTCTTCAAAGAATGATTTATTTATTGATTTATCACATGATTTATAATTTTTAATAATCATAATTCTTTAAGGTAAATGAAAATTAGCAGTTTGCTTCAGTAGTCCGCAGTAATTTACGGAATTACAGTAAAGAGAAAATAAAGGTAGAAACTAAAAGTACATGAAAGGTAATATTTTATATATATATATATATAAAATATATATATGAAATTGCAATCAGCAGTGTTTCAAAAAGGCACAATGCTGAAATCAATTCTGTTTTGAATGTGTGGTTGACAGTTTTGACAGCAGTGTGTTAGCATTTGAACAAAGTGCTGTAAATCCACAGTGTTGTGCAGGTTGTGGTTAAAGTCATGGGATAAGTGTGTAAAGTTTTGAAAACTGTGTTCAAGCAATGAAAAACGAACTAGAGTTTGGTCCACATGAACTGCTGCTGTGCAGACTGTAGTTAGAGTTTTGCACATGTGACTCCAGTTGTGCCCACTGGCGTTTAGCAATCGAAAAAAACTGTAAAACAATGGGGTGAGAAAAAAATCTTAAAATAAGATTAGTTTTTTCTTAAAAACTTAATTTAAGCAAAATTTTCTCACCCCATTGGCAGATAATTTGGCTTGTTTTACACTTCAAAAAAAGGATTTTTAAGAAAAAAAATTCTTAGTATTCTTAGTATCTTAAATTAAGATGCTTTTTCTTGATGAGCAAAACACCCAAGAAAATAAGTCTAGTTTTAGACCAAAAATATGAAATTTAAGTGATTTTGTGCATAAAACAAGCCAAAAAAAAATCTGCCAATGGGTTAAGCAAAAAATCTTGAACCTTTTTCTAAAAAAACACTAAATTCAAGAAAAATTCAAACCCATTGGCAGATTTTATTTTGGCTTGTTTTATGCACAAAATCACTTAAATTTCAAATTCACTTACAGTTTTTTTCGATTGCTAAACGACAGTGGGCACAACTGGAGTCACATGTGCAAAACTCTAACTACAGTCTGCACAGCAGCAGTTCATGTGGACCAAACTCTAGTTCGTTTTTCATTGCTTGAACACAGTTTTCAAAACTTTACACACTTATCCCATGACTTTAACCACAACCTGGACAACACTGTGGATTTACAGCACTTTGTTCAAATGCTAACACACTGCTGTCAAAACTGTGAATCACACATTCAAAACACAATTGATTTCAGCATTGTGCCTTTCAAATACTGCTGATTGCAATTTCATATAAATATAAATTCCAATTTCATATATATATTTCATTTATATATAATATTACCTTTCATGTACTTTAAGTTTCTACCTTTTTTCTCATTACTGTAATTCCGTAAATTACTACAGACAACTGAAGCAAACTGCTAATTTTCATTTACCCTAAAAAATTATGATGTTCTAAAAAAAATATTGTGATAAATCAATAAATAAATCATTCTTTAAAGAAAACATTACTTGGTGTGACATCACTGAAATTGTTAAAACTGTAAAGATATAAAGTTAGTATTTTGTGTATTGGTGTTTGATGTTAGTGTTTTTCCTCTCAGTGTGTTGTGAGTGACAGTGTGTGTTATCTCAGTGAGGGTTGTGTTTAGTGTTTGGCTGCACGGAGCTGTTTTGAGCCATATGTTAAGAGTTGTGCTCAGGTGACTTTTGGTAGTGCAGACTGTAGTTAGAGTTTTGCACATGTAGCTCCAGTTGTGCCCACTGTCGTTTAGCAATCGAAAAAAACTGTAAATTGTATGTTTGGTCTAAAAACTAGACTTATTTTCTTAGGTCATTTTGCACATCAAGAGAAAGCATCTTAATTTAAGAATTTTTTGATATTTCTACTGAAAAAGTAGGAAAGTCATTTTTGCAGTGCACACTGCAAAAAATGATTTTCAAGAAAAAAAAATTGTTAGTATTTTTGTCTTGCTTTCAGTAAAAATATCAAAAAAATTATTAAATTAAGATAAATTAAGTCTAGTTTTTAGACCAAAAATATCAAATTTAAGTGATTTTGAGCATAAAACAAGCAAAAAAATCTGCCAATGGGGTAAGCAAATTTTTCCTGAATTTAGTGTTTAATAAAAATTTCAAGATTATTTTGCTTACTCCATTGGCAGATTGTTTTGCTTGTTTAATGCACAAAATCACTTAAATTTGATATTTTTGGTCTAAAAACTAGACTTATTTTCTTGGGTCGTTTTGCTCATTAAAAAACTACATCTTGATTTAAAAATTTTTAGATATTTTTACTGAAAACTAGACAAAAATACAAATTTTTTTTCTTGAAAATCATTTTCTGCAGTGTATGTCTGGTTTTGTGGTCCAGGGTCACATAAGTTGTGTTGTGTGCTTATGGTGTGTTTTTGCCCATTTTTATGCGTCATTATTCAATATTTTTCCCGTCCTGCTGTAATGTTTTTTCATCTGATCTTTTGTCCCCACCACTTTTCAACACAAACTGACGCCCCTGCGTTTAGCAATCGAAAAAAACTGTAAGAAGAACTGACAGGATTCATCACATATATATTTAAAATTAGACAGCCTTTTAGGCAAACCTGGAAAAATGTTCAGGTCAGAATGAACTGAGATCAGACATTCAGATTGATAAAGATTTGAGGTGAACGGTGGACCATCATTTACTCATCATATCACCAAACCTTTATGTGTGTGTGTGTGTGTGTGTGTGTGTGTGTGTGTGTGTGTGTGTGTGTGTGTGTGTGTGTGTGTGTGTGTGTGTGTGTGTGTGTGTGTGTGTGTGTGTGTGTGTGTGTGTGTTTGTGTACAGCTGCAGTATCTGTCAGGTGTATCTGTGCAGATTGACTGATGGAGGTTTTTGTACGACTCTTTATCACTGTGTGAACACATAGCTACCACTGATGCTGTGTCCACTAATACAATAATAATCTCCTGCATCTTCAGTCTGAACTCCACTGATGCTCAGAGTAAAATCTCTACCACCATATGATCCACTGCCACTGAATCGATCTGAAGTGTCACTATAACGAGCATTTGTTGAATAAATGATGAGTTTAGGAGTTTCTCCGCGTTTCTGCTGATACCAAGATAAAGCCCAGCCATTTATTCCAGTATCAGTTGTACACTTTATATTGACGGTTTGTCCAACAGAAACATATTGAGTTTTACTCTGAGTTACAGAAACTCCTCTGGATTCTGTTGAGAAGAAAATGATGTTTAATGAAATATAAAAGAGTCAAAAACATTCAACTTAACAACAAGCTTTCACTTCTGTTACCTGGAATAAAAACTCCCAGAATCCAAATGAAGACGATGAAGAAATTCATTTGTGTTTGTGTGTTTTGTAATGATGTTGTGTTATAAAATGTTTGTGTCAGACAGTTATAAAGACTTAGAGCACTGAAGCATGTGATGATAATGCAAAGTGTTTGTCTATGGAAATAAACTCAACACACATCAGAGCTTTATCTTCATAGAAACACATTATACAGTCTGGATTAATAACACATTGAGATTAGATGAGAAGATTTGGATATCAGGAGCATTTATGATGTCTTGTGTGTCTCTGTGTCTTCAATATTGTGAAGTTCAAACATTCAGTAAATGTGTTTTACTACAGACAGACATGTGTCTTTAAATTCACTTTTATTCTTGTCTTACATGTGTTTACACTTCTTCACAAGTCTATGATGTATGAATATTTGCTGTGATATGATGTGTTTGTGTCAGAGTCAGAGTTAGTGAAGCGTTCAGAGGTTTTTGTACAGCTGCTCAGTTTGTTTCTATCACTGTGGTACACATTCGGCCCCGGCACGAGACTGGACGTCGGCAGTAAGTACAAAAATTATATAATAAAATCATTTTAAATAGATTTTTTAGCATCTGGTTATATTCTGAAGCATTTATTTATCTTATATTTATTATTTTTAATTCTCAGTAAGAGCGTTTTGAATATAAATCAAGATTTCTTTTGAAGACTGAGTGTAATTCAGTCCTATAAACACGTTTCTTTTTTAAATTCATTAGTCGAGAGGAAAAATCAAACACCTCAGTATTAAAATTATTATCATGCAGAATTAAATGTGTTGGTTTTTAAAGTAATAAGAATTTATAAATGTATAATTTTTCACATGGAAAATTTTATTGATAGAAAGATTCACACACTGAGGTCATTTAAAGTGTTTTATATTAAGGCGTTTAATTTTAACAGGTTTTAAAATACATCTTGAGAATAAATTTTTTTTAAATTTCAATATCAAGGTCAAATTTATTTGTCTTTATTAACAAATTTTGAGATCAGCAGCGCTACTTTAATTTTTGTCTTGTGGCGCTGCAGACTCACTTCATATAAACACATGTTAACAGAAGACACCTTGAGTCTCGAGACCCAATTGAATATTTACACAAACTTCTGTTATAAACCTTTATAAGATTTAATATGATAGGATAAAATCATATTTTAACATATTTTACATTCAAACAGAACTGACAATAAATTATTTTGAAACTTTTATGCATTTGCGAGATGCTTTAATATGAAGTGATTTATATTGCAGTCAAGATATTGTACAGATTTTGGGATTCAAACCCATCTTGTTGTTGCTGCACTTGAGTCACAGGAAACAAATATTCATATAAAATATTGTTTTATTATTACTGTGTTTGTATTATAATAAGTGTAGTGCATTAACAGAGTAAATGATATTAAGTAAGGGATAATGTAGAGGCAGCCGGTAGTTATCGGGAAATAAGCCCCGACAGTGTGATCAGGACCCGACGCGAAGCGGAGGGTCTTGTATCACACTGAAGGGGCTTATTTCCCGATAACTACCGGCTGCCTCTACATTATCCCGCTTATTACACGGCTACTTGCCACATTAGAAAAAAAAACTGGACATGAATATGAATTTGAAACATTTTATTGGCATATTTGTTTTAAATTAACATTTTTATCCTTCCGCGAAACTTTGCACAGATGCATAAAATGATCGTAATACCTTATTAAGATCCTCTGCTTCATACTTGTCTGTCTCCATTTTTTCTCTTTTAGCCAGTCTTTGAGAAGTTTTAATGCCCATTCTGTATTTTTTTGTGTGTTGGCTTCGTAGCTGTCATGCTCTATTTTGTCAAGTTCAGTCTCAGTAAGCTCTCTGTGTCTTGTCGTTGTTCGTTCTTCTATCCACTGTTTAAATGTTTTGTTTCTTCCGTATATGTTAAAATTAATGTCAAAATGTTGTGGTTGTCCAGTGTTTGTCACAAGATGGCGCCAAACAGTAATCTTTATTGGTGTGGAGCGATTTAAATCGTACAAGTCCGGCTATGCGTTATTACTTTGGAGCGGTTATTATTTGAAAAGATCGAACCTGCAAATGTCTCAACTGACCAATCAGAATCAAGCATTCCAGAGAGCCGTGTAATAACTGATGATATGATATTAAACTCAAAAACAGAATATATATTTTATTATGGATTTATTTGATTTATTTTGAATTTTTTCATCTTTTTATTTTGTTTATCTTTGTATGTCAGGTGTAAGTCGTCCTCAAGTGATCGTCCTGCCGCCGTCCAGTGAAGAGATTTCCAGCAAGAAGACAGCAACACTGATGTGTGTGGCCAGCAATGGTTTCCCTTCAGACTGGAGTCTGAGCTGGAAAGTGAATGGGAAGATGTCAGGATCTCAGGAGAACAGAGCTGGAGTCCTACAGAAAGACGGCGGTCTGTACAGCTGGAGCAGCAGTCTGACTCTCACTGAACAAGAATGGATCAACAGAGACTCAGTGATCTGTGAGATCAGTCGGGAAGGTCAGACAGTCACTGGAGAAGTGAAGAAAGATCTGTGTTCTGAGTAGATCCTCTCTTCTTCTCATCTCTTCTTCTCATCTCTTCTTCTCATTCATGTCTCACATCAACAGTGGACAACTATTCATACAACAGTCTGGGGCTCTGCTTTATTCATTCTCTATGCTTTTCAATAAAGAAATATTAAATATTGCTTCTTTGTCTTGTGATTTCTTTTGAATTTGAACAATGAGTATATTGATCATTGGCTCGTGTGTTTGTTTCTAAATAAACTTCACTCAATGAAGCATGAAGACATCTGCAGATAAATGATGAAACAAGTGCTTTATTTGATGTTTGTGGTGTAACAGAGACATCAGACTCATGTAAGTGTATGAACATCTGCTCTGTACAGAGAGGAACAGAAATCTGATGATGTAAATATGAGTTGAACTCTCAGTTTCACTCTTTGACTCTTGACTCTCTGAAATGAATCGATTCAGTTTCCACTGACAATGAACACATTAAATAAATGAATCAGTTAATAAATTCAATGAACACTTGATCTGTATTACTTATATGATGATCACAGACTCATTCAGTTGTGTCCGACTCTTCTCAATGTTCACAAAGATAGGGACATGTTTTTGACCTTGTGGGGACATTTTGAGGTCCACATTAGGAAACAAGGTGTATCTGTGCAGTCTGACTGATGGAGATTTTTGAAGAGAGATGAAAGTTTGTGTTGTCATGTTTCCAGTGAATGATTGAGAAGTGAAGGAGCTGTGATGTCCTGACTGACTGATCTGTTTCCTCTCTCACTGTCATCTATTTACAAACTGAAGAAATCTCAATCAAATGACTGAAACATTTACATCTTTCTCAGATTTTAGATGAAAGTAACAAACAAACACTACAGTAGAGCTGTTTACAGTCTTTGTCTTCTTAATCTCACTGAATGATGAAAGTTTAGTGTTGAGTTTGTAAAGATTCACATATCTGTCCAATGACAGAGTTTTTTTTCTTAAGAATGAGACAAAAAGTGTGTAAAGATGAATACAGCGTATTCAGTGAACATATCAACAGATCATCCTTCTAGAGTAGTTTTGTTTCTGATAACAAGTAAAATAAATGATGACGGTGATTTCGTTCGTTTAAATATCATGAAAAAAATAAAAAAGTATGTTCTCAATGATGATTGACAGGCAGGCCTGAATGTTTAGGCTCCTCTCGAACCTGCAACCTCATTAATACCTACGACCACATTCACACCCAGTTCGTACCCACTTCCAGAAATGGGGGAAAGCAGACCCAATGCAGAAGAGAGACATGATTCAACCATGAGGTCCGAACTTGAAGGAGGAAAGGCTTGGACAATGTGAGACTTGCCAAAATGGAAAATTATGTCACAGGTAGGGGTGGACCCAGATGTAAATAAGGTCACGCCCCTTTCTCCACCTCGAGGAGATTCCCAAAGCCACCCCAATGACCAGACACACAAGGTAAGCATAAAATTAAAATATCCTTTATTAAATTACTTAAAAGCATTAAATAAGGAAGGGGAACGGGGGACTTAAAACAATGGCCACTCTAGGCTCTCCTCCACCACCACTGTATCTTCACACAGTCCATTTTCCTCATGTTCCTTCTCGTTTTCCGTTCTCTCCACAGGAGGCCACGGCTCTGCTGTTTACAGCTTTCTGGGTAGGTATCACGTTCACAGTCTGCTCTTCAATGTTTCACTTTCGTTCTGCTCTCTCTCCACAGGTGGCCGCTAGGACACAAAGACACTGTTACTGAGGCTTCGAGTATTTCTCACCGGCTCTGCTGTTTACAGCTTTCTGGGTAGGTATCACGTTCACAGTCTGCTCCTCAATGATTCACTTTCGTTCTCTCTCTCTCCACAGGTGGTCGCTAGGACACAAAAACACTGTTACTGAGACTTCGAGTATTTCTCACCGGCTCTGCTGTTTACAGCTTTCTGGGTAAGTATCACGTTCACAGTTTGCTCTTCAATGATTCACTCTCGTTCTCTCTCTCTCCACAGGTGGTCGCTAGGACACAAAGACACTGTTACTGAGACTTCAAGTATTTCTCACCGGCTCTGCTGTTTACAGCTTTCTGGGTAGTTATGGTTCTCCTCCGTAGGTCAGCAGAGGGGCGAAAAAGGTCCCACACCACTTCACCGGGTCGAGCGCTGCCCTATCTCCAATGCCCATAGGCCGATCGATTCCTAGACGGGGGCGCCCTTTTCGTAGAGACCACGGGGCGGCGGACCCTTTCGCCTCTGACTCTGCGACAAAACAGACACAGGTAAGTATACACCACGAAAGTTTCCAATGGTTTACTCACGGTCACGGACAGCTCTCAGTCTGTGTCCCTTCGTACTCCAAACAGCACACTACGTATAATAACAGTGATTTCTGTAGTCGTTGGCCTCTCCGTCCTCTGCCCAGTGGAAGAAAATGGATGATGCGGGGCTTCGTCTACAAGACACACAGCAACCCACAGCAATACACAGCACCACTCCAAACGTGAAAAAGATTTATTACACAATCTCACTCACCACACTATAAGTGCACCACAACAGGGGAAGCGCCCGGTGTCCTCCACTGCGCTTGGGCTATGATAAGGCGATGTGAAATACGACCACAATAAGTCTCGTTGCGGCGGCGGTTTGAATGTGTACTTCTAACGGCTCGCCCACCACACTCTTGTAGGGGTAGGGCCGCCCTCCTTTTCCTGGAGGTTTCCAATGGCTACACAAGTTAATTTTTGCCAGTTATTCCACACAGAAAGGGTATACTCACGGCGGATAGCCTTTATTTACGTTGTACCAACGGTCAATATCTCTTCCTGCTTTACTCCTTCAATGTTGGTTAGAACAAAGTTCCTTCTTACCCATAGGGCTTTTCTATTGACTCCAGCAGGTCCACAATACAGACTGAAACGAGAGAGAGAGAGAAAAACACAGACAGCCACCACGTCCAAAAATGAGCACAGCTCCGTTTCCCAGCACACACTAAGCACAGGCTTGACAGCACAATGCTCTCTTCGGGGTGCTCCTTTTCTCCACTCACGTATCGCCTTTCTTTCACCCCAGGCAGCTCCTGTCTTCTTTCCGCGCGCTTCTAGCGCAGCCCGGATCAACAGAGCCTGCGGGCTCTTCAAAAGGTACGTATTTACCTCTCCTGCCCTAAGCAGAGGAGCTCTCCCCGTGTCAATCCCCCTCTCGTGCCCGAACTGCTGAACTGTCATTTAACTGTGCTTTAAATACTCCTTTCTGTGCTTCAGTTATCCAATTGCCTGGCGATCTCTTTTAACTAGGCACAGCTGTGCCCAATCGGCTGATTACAGCCTCCGCAAATCTGCCGGATGTCCGGTGTTTCCGTTCTTCGGTCTGGACGGAAACATCCGGGCGGAACCAAAGTTTCCCGACTTTTGGTTCCACCCAAAAGATCGTCACCTTGTGACATCCTCCCCCGCCAATCCGTTCTCGTCCCGAGAACGCGTTGTTTGGGGACTGATGGAGTGTTGATGGGAGCTGTTCTTTAAAAGAAATGTGGTAGGCCATTGGGGGACTTTGGTCTCAACCCGAGGTGGACTGCCGACTACGCCAAATCTGTCACAGGTAGGGGTGGACCCAGATGTAAATAAGGTCACGCCCCTTTCTCCACCTCGAGGAGATTCCCAAAGCCACCCCAATGACCAGACACACAAGGTAAGCATAAAATTAAAATATCCTTTATTAAATTACTTAAAAGCATTAAATAAGGAAGGGGAACGGGGGACTTAAAACAATGGCCACTCTAGGCTCTCCTCCACCACCACTGTATCTTCACACAGTCCATTTTCCTCATGTTCCTTCTCGTTTTCCGTTCTCTCCACAGGAGGCCACGGCTCTGCTGTTTACAGCTTTCTGGGTAGGTATCACGTTCACAGTCTGCTCTTCAATGTTTCACTTTCGTTCTGCTCTCTCTCCACAGGTGGCCGCTAGGACACAAAGACACTGTTACTGAGGCTTCGAGTATTTCTCACCGGCTCTGCTGTTTACAGCTTTCTGGGTAGGTATCACGTTCACAGTCTGCTCCTCAATGATTCACTTTCGTTCTCTCTCTCTCCACAGGTGGTCGCTAGGACACAAAAACACTGTTACTGAGACTTCGAGTATTTCTCACCGGCTCTGCTGTTTACAGCTTTCTGGGTAAGTATCACGTTCACAGTTTGCTCTTCAATGATTCACTCTCGTTCTCTCTCTCTCCACAGGTGGTCGCTAGGACACAAAGACACTGTTACTGAGACTTCAAGTATTTCTCACCGGCTCTGCTGTTTACAGCTTTCTGGGTAGTTATGGTTCTCCTCCGTAGGTCAGCAGAGGGGCGAAAAAGGTCCCACACCACTTCACCGGGTCGAGCGCTGCCCTATCTCCAATGCCCATAGGCCGATCGATTCCTAGACGGGGGCGCCCTTTTCGTAGAGACCACGGGGCGGCGGACCCTTTCGCCTCTGACTCTGCGACAAAACAGACACAGGTAAGTATACACCACGAAAGTTTCCAATGGTTTACTCACGGTCACGGACAGCTCTCAGTCTGTGTCCCTTCGTACTCCAAACAGCACACTACGTATAATAACAGTGATTTCTGTAGTCGTTGGCCTCTCCGTCCTCTGCCCAGTGGAAGAAAATGGATGATGCGGGGCTTCGTCTACAAGACACACAGCAACCCACAGCAATACACAGCACCACTCCAAACGTGAAAAAGATTTATTACACAATCTCACTCACCACACTATAAGTGCACCACAACAGGGGAAGCGCCCGGTGTCCTCCACTGCGCTTGGGCTATGATAAGGCGATGTGAAATACGACCACAATAAGTCTCGTTGCGGCGGCGGTTTGAATGTGTACTTCTAACGGCTCGCCCACCACACTCTTGTAGGGGTAGGGCCGCCCTCCTTTTCCTGGAGGTTTCCAATGGCTACACAAGTTAATTTTTGCCAGTTATTCCACACAGAAAGGGTATACTCACGGCGGATAGCCTTTATTTACGTTGTACCAACGGTCAATATCTCTTCCTGCTTTACTCCTTCAATGTTGGTTAGAACAAAGTTCCTTCTTACCCATAGGGCTTTTCTATTGACTCCAGCAGGTCCACAATACAGACTGAAACGAGAGAGAGAGAGAAAAACACAGACAGCCACCACGTCCAAAAATGAGCACAGCTCCGTTTCCCAGCACACACTAAGCACAGGCTTGACAGCACAATGCTCTCTTCGGGGTGCTCCTTTTCTCCACTCACGTATCGCCTTTCTTTCACCCCAGGCAGCTCCTGTCTTCTTTCCGCGCGCTTCTAGCGCAGCCCGGATCAACAGAGCCTGCGGGCTCTTCAAAAGGTACGTATTTACCTCTCCTGCCCTAAGCAGAGGAGCTCTCCCCGTGTCAATCCCCCTCTCGTGCCCAAACTGCTGAACTGTCATTTAACTGTGCTTTAAATACTCCTTTCTGTGCTTCAGTTATCCAATTGCCTGGCGATCTCTTTTAACTAGGCACAGCTGTGCCCAATCGGCTGATTACAGCCTCCGCAAATCTGCCGGATGTCCGGTGTTTCCGTTCTTCGGTCTGGACGGAAACATCCGGGCGGAACCAAAGTTTCCCGACTTTTGGTTCCACCCAAAAGATCGTCACCTTGTGACAAATACACAGAAAATTAGTGAATGTTTGTCTTAGCAGCAATTTTTTCCTTATAATTTCCATCAAAATTAGCTATTTATTCAACATGAGCAATAGGTAGAGTTAGTCAACATTGTGTAACACATTTCAGATACCGTATGCCAAATTAGGCTGCTTGACTTTTTCGTAAAAAAGGAGTGAGGAGTTTTTTTGCCGCTTTGAACTCATTACAACCTCCGCGGGACCGTGCATGCGGTTAACACTTCGGTTAAATGCGTCTACCAAACGTAGGCCTATTAGAAAAAAACAAGTATTTTCAAATTCAATTGTGTCGCACTACAATAGCACTGCGTATCAAGTTTCTGTTTGTATTTGGCGTGCTAGTATAAATATTCAGAAGTTACCTTTTGCGTGCATATGATACTCACTGTTAACCCCTTAGTTATGTTTAGTGGTGTGCGTCAAGTGCGTATATGCAGGCTTCACAAAAAGTTTGTTTTATACGTACACCACAAACTGCATGCAAAGGTAATTTTTTGCATATGAACAGCACGCAAAATACAACCATCCTCTTTGTGTATAGTTATGCTTTGCCGTTTGTTGCGTGTGAAAAACTAGTAGGATATTTGTAAAGTCACAAAATTTGATTGAAATTGGCCAAGCAACATCGTCAATCAAGTCTCACTTTAATTGGAGACATCTGAAATAATTTAAAATGTATTTCGACTTTTACCTGAATTCTTTTTAATCCTCGCGTTTAATACAGCATGAATTTTTTATTTTGATGTGTTAATTTTTAAAACTTACATTAACAAAAACTAACATTTAACACATTTAATAGAGTACAATATGGCACAAAGTCTGCAAAACAAATGTTACTCAAAGCACCCTGACTGAAAATTAAAAACAAACAAATTAATGAATAAATAGATGGAATTTAAGATGAATGATCCTTAACTAAATTTTATATTAAAAAGCAATAGCAAATAAATGTTAAAAAAATTTTACTTACTGACAACATGCAGTCTCGTGCCGGGGCCGAATGTGGGCCACAGTGATAGAAACAAACCAAACAGCAAAAACCTCTGAATGCTTCACTAACTCTGACTCTATAACAAACACATTTAACACAACACAAATTCATGCTTAACAATGATTTTATTTACTTCATATTTTAATTCATTTCTTTGACACTACAGAAAAATGACAACATTTCTAAATATTTGTTGTAATCAAACCTCATGCAGCTGAATAGTCAATGATATACTGTTAATGAAAGATTAAATCAAAGATCTAAGATTCAAGGTTTTTAATCTGTAGGATAAATGACTTCATGTAGATATCACATCAGATCACTGAATACTGTCTGTCTGCTCATTAAAAGCTTCTTCAATTGGTAACACCTAAAATATTTAAGTTTATTCAACTTAAGATCTGAAAGATAAATTAATGCAGGTGATAAGAGTGGACAGAAAAAACTTCAACAAATCAAACACAGAAATATCTCAACACAAATGTGTCTTGTGAATGTAATGATCAGATTGACATTGTGAACACCTCATTCATATCTTACACATCTCTGTAAGTCAAATACCTGCTGTATTGAGCAAAAAGATTTTCATAATCTGTTCTCAATGGTGTTTGTTGAAATAAGAAAGTCCATGCATTGGTAATATTTTCATTGTTTTGTTTTATTTAGGGTTTGATCATGTTTATCAATTCATTGTAAATAATGAAAGGATTTTAATAAGGCACAGACTGATGATCTGTGAAAAGATACTAAAGATAAATTTGCATAGAGACTCTTTGCATTGGAAAGACTTGAGGATTTTTATAGACGCATCAGAAGTTCATCATCAGAAATCTAAACTCACAGTCACCATGACCTTCATCAGCATCTTCATCTGGATGTTAACTTGTTTCTGTTTCAGAGGTGAGAACAACATTAAAATTCATCTGATTAAACTTCATCCTCTGTGCTAAATAATTCATTCATTCTGAATCTTTACTCATATTTTTATTTTCTTTATGTAGAATCAAGAGGTGAAGTGACCGTCATTCAGACACCTGCAGTCAAATCTGTTCATATAGGAGACACAGTTACTATCAGCTGTAAAACTAATCCTGAAGTCTATACGGGCTGGGGTTATCCAGCTTTATCCTGGTACTTACAGAAACCTGGAGAAGCTCCTAAACTCCTGATTAAAAAAGCAAATGAGTTACAGTCTGGAACTTCAGATCGATTCAGTGGCAGTGGATCAAAAACAGATTTTACCCTGAGCATCAAAAGAGTTCAGACTGAAGATGCAGGAGTTTATGTCTGTTCAGGTAGACACTATATCAACAGTATACATCTGTTCACACAGTGATAAAGAGTCGTACAAAAACCTCCATCAGTTAAAGAGGAACTACAGACACACAGGACTGATTTTGCACACAAACTGAAACCCCATCCTCTCTTTTAATACTAAAGTTTGTATAAAACCCCTCAAGATAAGACAAATCTCTTATGAATATGACTTATGAAAGCTGAAACAATACATCACATAGGCCTATAGGTGTTTTTATCAGACACACACTTGTTGCCATTGATGTTAACTTCCGGTCCATGTTTATTAATGGTCCTGTAGATTTTCCATCTGAAATCTGTCAGAAATATCGTGTCGAAAATATAAAGTATAAAGTGAATCGTACATTTATTATAATAAAAACACAAGAGCAAAACCCAACTTAACCCCATCTCCCAGGGGCAAAAGCAAATCATACTATTGGAAACATCCAAATGCTAACACCATCAGTCACTGTCTTGTTAATGTACCTTTCAGCCAGAAGACATCGACCAGGGGCATCCAACTCTCCTCTGACGTTTTGACCTAAAACCACAATGTCCTCCAGTTGGCGGGTCAGCAGTAATGGCTAGTCATTGCCCGTCTTCTCTTCTCCTGGTTTCCACCTTAACTCCTCCCGTCTGTTAAATAGCCAACAAGAGGCTTTCTCTGCTACCTCCCCTAACCTGCGAGCAGCTATCTTCATCACCTTTCCTTCTATTTCCAGGGCTGTGAGCGTCTTTTACATAGACTTTGCAGGGAGACCCTTGCAGCCAATTTCAACAGGAAAGAGCCAAGCATGCCACCCTTGTTCCCTGCATTGTTGAACCAGGTCCTGGTCCTTAGTAGTCTTCCTCTCAGAGGCCTCTTAATATCCATCTTCCCACATTACCATCAGATCTATAAATATAATCCTCCTCTCCTCCTCAGACCATATGACCACATCAGGCCTCAGGGATGTCTGGACAACCTTGGGAACATGCAGTTTCCTTCCGGGGTCCATTCTCATTTCCCATGACTGTGCCGTCTGCAGGAGGCTCTTTTTGGTCTTTTCGGAGGAGGGTGGCTTCTCCCCCTCCCTGATGAACTAGATGTACAGTATGAAGCTGGCCTTACGTGGGTCTGGCACTTCTTCTGTCTCTTCTGCTCCAAGATGTTTGCAAGGCTGACACCGCCGTCGGTGTATGAATGAGTGAGTGAATGTGAGGCAACTTGTAAAGCGCTTTGGATGGCCATGGGTCTGTTGAAAGCGCTATATAAATGCAGTCCATTTACTATTTACCATAATGCCGCCATCTTTATCTCCCCTGGCTAAGTAGAGTCTTACACCTCACCAGTGTGTGCACCGATGTGCCCCTCCCTTCACATAAATTGCACAGAGAGTCTTCCCTCATTCCCCACCTGTGAAGGTTTGTTGGTGTTGGACGATTGTCATAAACTAATCAGAGCAGCAAAGAGATGTGAAAGGGCTCTAGTCTCCACAGTTCTGGCTATGTAATTGTCACAAGGTGACGATCTTTTGGGCGGAACCAAAAATCGGGAAACTTTGGTTCCGCCCGGATGTTTCCGTCCAGACCGAAGAACGGAAACACCGGACATCCGGCAGATTTGCGGAGGCTGTAATCAGCCGATTGGGCACAGCTGTGCCTAGTTAAAAGAGATCGCCAGGCAATTGGATAACTGAAGCACAGAAAGGAGTATTTAAAGCACAGTTAAATGACAGTTCAGCAGTTCGGGCACGAGAGGGGGATTGACACGGGGAGAGCTCCTCTGCTTAGGGCAGGAGAGGTAAATACGTACCTTTTGAAGAGCCCGCAGGCTCTGTTGATCCGGGCTGCGCTTGAAGCGCGCGGAAAGAAGACAGGAGCTGCCTGGGGTGAAAGAAAGGCGATACGTGAGTGGAGAAAAGGAGCACCCCGAAGAGAGCATTGTGCTGTCAAGCTTGTGCTTAGTGTGTGCTGGGAAACGGAGCTGTGCTCATTTTTGGACGTAGTGGCTGTCTGTGTTTTTCTCTCTCTCTCTCGTTTCAGTCTGTATTGTGGACCTGCTGGAGTCAATAGAAAAGCCCTATGGGTAAGAAGGAACTTTGTTCTAACCAACATTGAAGGAGTAAAGCAGGAAGAGATATTGACCGTTGGTACAACGTAAATAAAGGCTATCCGCCGTGAGTATACCCTTTCTGTGTGGAATAACTGGCAAAAATTAACTTGTGTAGCCATTGGAAACCTCCAGGAAAAGGAGGGCGGCCCTACCCCTACAAGAGTGTGGTGGGCGAGCCGTTAGAAGTACACATTCAAACAGCCGCCGCAACGAGACTTATTGTGGTCGTATTTCACATCGCCTTATCGTAGCCCAAGCGCAGTGGAGGACACCGGGCGCTTCCCTTGTTGTGGTGCACTTATAGTGTGGTGAGTGAGACTGTGTAATAAATCTTTTTCACGTTTGGAGTGGTGCTGTGTATTGCTGTGGGTTGCTGTGTGTCTTGTAGACGAAGCCCCGCATCATCCATTTTCTTCCACTGGGCAGAGGACGGAGAGGCCAACGACTACAGAAATCACTGTTATTATACGTAGTGTGCTGTTTGGAGTACGAAGGGACGCAGACTAAGAGCCGTCCGTGACCGTGAGTAAACCAATGGAAACATTCGTGGTGTGAACTTACCTGTGTCTGTTGTGTCGCAGAGTCAGAGGCGAAAGGGTCCGCCGCCCCGTGGTCTCTACGAAAAGGGCGCCCCCGTCGAGGAATCGATCGGCCTATGAGCATTGGAGATAGGGCAGCGCTCGACCGGGTGAGGTGGTGTGTGACCTTCGCCCCTCTGCTGACCTACGGAGGAGAACGTGATACCTACCCAGAAAGTTGTAAACAGCAAAGCCGGTGAGAAATACTCGAAGTCTCAGTAACAGTGTCTTTGTGTCCTGGCGGCCACCTGTGGAGAGAGAGCAGAACGAAAGTGAACCATTGAAGAGCAGACTGTGAACGTGATACCTACCTGAAAAGCTGTAAACAGCAGAGCCGGTGAGAAATCCTCGAAGTCTCAGTAACAGTGTCTTTGTGTCCTAGCGGCCACCTGTGGAGAGAGAGAGAACGAAAGTGAATCATTGAGGAGCAGACTGTGAACGTGATACCTACCCAGAAAGCTGTAAACAGCAGAGCCGGTGAGAAATACTCGAAGCCTCAGTAACAGTGTCTTTGTGTCCTAGCGGCCACCTGTGGAGAGAGAGCAGAACGAAAGTGAAACATTGAAGAGCAGACTGTGAACGTGATACCTACCCAGAAAGCTGTAAACAGCAGAGCCGGTGAGAAATACTCGAAGCCTCAGTAACAGTGTCTTTGTGTCCTAGCGGCCACCTGTGGAGAGAGAGCAGAACGAAAGTGAAACATTGAAGAGCAGACTGTGAACGTGATACCTACCCAGAAAGCTGTAAACAGCAGAGCCGTGGCCTCCTGTGGAGAGAACGGAAAACGAGAAGGAACATGAGGAAAATGGACTGTGTGAAGATACAGTGGTGGTGGAGGAGAGCCTAGAGTGGCCATTGTTTTAAGTCCCCCGTTCCCCTTCCTTATTTAATGCTTTTAAGTAATTTAATAAAGGATATTTTAATTTTATGCTTACCTTGTGTGTCTGGTCATTGGGGTGGCTTTGGGAATCTCCTCGAGGTGGAGAAAGGGGCGTGACCTTAATTACATCTGGGTCCACCCCTACCTGTGACAGATTTTCCTTAACTGTTCTATAACGTCTTTTTTTTTAACAAGTAGGGCCTATGTTATCAAAAACCCTTCAAATATGAATAAAGATAATGTTGAACTGAGATTTTACAGCGTTTACAGAATGTTTATAATAATCATTCAAATCAAAATATGATAATAATAAAACCTGTCAATTACACAAGGGTTAACTGAAGAAAAACAGGTATAACACTAGACATTTCGCCCCCCTACTTTTGAAATGATGGCTATGCCCCTGCAGACCATTAATCCAGTGGTGCAATAAAATTACAATGTTGTAGTTTCTTAATCTTTATGGTTTGTTTTTATAAGTTATATCATGTTTGGGGAGTGATTTTCTTGACAAAAAGGCCTCCCTTTAAAACTGATACTGAAACAAAGAGCCATGCATCAAACTGAATACATGAACCCAAACAAATAAGCTCAATCATTTTAAACTACCAATAGATGATCATGAAAACTGATAACGTTTTTAGTTTTATTTAAACCTTGAAACAATATTTGATTTTTAATATTTGATCAATTTTTGTTTTGTTTATTTTGAATTTTATCTTTTTCTCTGTGTATCTCTGTATGTCAGGTGCAAAACTTCCCAAAGTGATCGTCCTGCCGCCGTCCAGTGAAGAGATTTCCATCAAGAAGACAGCAACACTGATGTGTGTGGCCAGCAATGGTTTCCCTTCAGACTGGAGTCTGAGCTGGAAAGTGAATGGGAAGATGTCAGGATCTCAGGAGAACAGAGCTGGAGTCCTACAGAAAGACGGCGGTCTGTACAGCTGGAGCAGCAGTCTGACTCTCACTGAACAAGAATGGATCAACAGAGACTCAGTGATCTGTGAGATCAGTCGGGAAGGTCAGACAGTCACTGGAGAAGTGAAGAAAGATCTGTGTTCTGAGTAGATCCTCTCTTCTTCTCATCTCTTCTTCTCATTCATGTCTCACATCAACAGTGGACAACTATTCATACAACAGTCTGGGGCTCTGCTTTATTCATTCTCTATGCTTTTCAATAAAGAAATATTAAATATTGCTTCTTTGTCTTGTGATTTCTTTTGAATTTGAACAATGAGTATATTGATCATTGGTTTATAAATAAACTTCACTCAATGAAGCATGAAGACATCTGCAGATGTAGTTTATATTTATCTTTCAAACTCTTGTGTCTGAACATCTGCTCTGTTCTGAGAGGAACTGAATCTCTTCATCCTGAAGATACAAATATGAGTTGAACTCTCAGTTTCACTCTTTGACTCTTTATTCTCTGAAATGAGACGCTGATGAGTTTAACTGATGGATGAAGAAATGAGCTTTGATCAGATTCAACACTTCACAATGAGTCTGATCTCAGAAGTCAGATTAATATATTGAATATTTAGTGAAGATCAAATGAAGAAATGTTTTTAACCTGCACTTCAACATTCAAGATTTATTATTCACATTCACAGATATATAAATACACAACTATAGCAGTGAAATCTGACAAACTCTCTATAGTCTGTGTATAAGATAAATACTTTATAAATGTAAATGTTGAGGAGTCTGATGGTCTGAATGAAGAAGCTCCTCATGAGTTTCTCAGTTTTAGTTATCAGACTACAGAAGACTCGTGTGTGATTTTATCAGACTGAACAGAGAGATCACTAACTCGTCTCTGACACTCATAGATTTCTGTCTGAACTCACTGATAGTCTTCACTTCAAAACACAACATTCAGCTGGAAATGAAAAACTCAATGATTGATTATACTTTCAGCTAAACTAAACTTATTTAGTGTTGAGACACTCTGCTGTTTTATACACAAACACAGACCAACTGTGTGTGTGTGTGTGTGTGTGTGTGTGTGTGTGTGTGTGTGTGTGTGTGTGTGTGTGTGTGTGTATTTGTGCAGCTGCAGTATCTGTCAGGTGTATCTGTTCAGTTTGACTGAAGGAGGTTTTTGTACGACTCTTTATCACTGTGTGAACACATAGCTACCACTGATATAGTGTACACTCATACAGTAATAATCTCCTGTATCTTCAGTCTGAACTCCACTGATGCTCAGAGTAAAATCTGTGTTTGATCCACTGCCACTGAATCTCTGTGAAGTGTCACCATTACGAATATTTATACCATAAATGATGAGTTTAGGAGTTTCTCCAGGTTTCTGCTGATACCAAGATAAATAATTGCTAAATATTCCAGTATCAGTTGTACACTTTATATTGACGGTTTGTCCAACAGAAACAGATTGAGCTTTACTCTGAGTTACAGTAACTCCTCTGGATTCTGTTGAGAAGAAAACAAATTTGTTCAAAACAATATTTTCTAAACAAACAAATAAAGATGAATTTCTGTTACCTTGAATAAAACCTCCAAGAATCCAGATGAAGGTGATGATGAAGAGATTCATTTTGTGTATTTGTTGTTTTTCCAGCACTGTGTTATAAAGTCAGACTGTTATAAACACACAGAGCACTGAAGCGTGTGATGAGATGTAAAGCAGTGATCAGACTTTACTAAACCTCCTACTATCATCAAATATTTCAATATTAAAACAGATGAGTGGAGTCTGTATCTGTACTACTCTACAATAATATCTGCTGGATTAAAGTTTGTATTCAGACAATCTAATAATATATGAAGATCAAATATGACAGCACTCAAAACATGTTTATGTCTTTGTGTTTGTTAGTTTCGCTCTTTTACTTCTGGACAATATATTCAATCCAGTGTCATGGCTGGATGTTTATTTACAGACATCAGAGATCTCAGATTCATGACTGTTGTTGAGTTTTTCCTCCATATGATGTCGTCTACATTCAGATTCTGAAAGACGGTGAATTTCATTGAGAAAACACTCCTTTATTTATTTCATTTACACAAATCATCAGTGAAGTCTCTTTAGATCATCTTTCTACTGTCAGATAACATTCAAGTAAATTCCAGCACTGTTTGTGTATTTTGTAAATATTTGATGAAAATGTCGATATATCATAACGCACAGGATTATGGACTTTTCACATGTAAAATTGTTACAGCTATTCCAAACATTGTTTATATTGTTTACTGTTTTACACTTTTCATATTGAGTTAGTCATTATTTATGTCTTTTCAAGTTGAAAGATATCATCACATAAACATTTGTCACATTAAATAAACATAAACAAATAATATTTGTGCTCTTCTTTACTCTAACATGGTGCAAGTTTATTAAGTTTATTGAAGAATTGAACATACTGCTAACATCAAAAAATAAAAGTGTGTAACAAACACAAACACAAAATAAAGCCCAGTTAAACATTGATGAAAAGACAGATGGAGATCGAGTGTTTTACCTGCCGGTCATCAGTCTGTATGTACTGACATAAATAAAAGTTTCTTCTGGAATCCAGTTGGATAAAAAATCCTTTAAAAAATAAAGAAAGAACATGTTTAATATAACATCTGTAGTGTCATCTGATCCTCAGACCTAAACATTTGAGCTGAATTTAATAGATCTACATTTACCGTTTAATCCACAGTGTGTATATGATATATGATGTTATACATTATAAATGTATTCACTGGATTAAACAGTAACATGTTGACAAATTATGTAAAAAAAAAAAACTATAGGCAGACACAAGTAATGAGGACAATATCTGTCTTCAAACTAACAAATCAAAAAGAAGTATATTTACAAAAGACTAAAAAAAAACATGGAAAACATGCTTACAGTAACAGATTATGACACAAAGGTCAACAGTTTTGCCTTATATGATGATCTAATTCCTAAATGTTTTGAGGTGTAAGACTATTCAACAAAAACCAATAAAATATATTTGGATGAAAATGACATAAGATAATGAAAATGGAAACAGCAGACAATTGTACATAATCATCCGCATGATTGTATCAAAACAATGAGAATTTGCTTTTATGTTGTGCACATCTGACTTGATGATGTGGAGGTTGAACAAAATTATTTCTGATCTGACAAATAGTCAAAAGCGACTGAGAAAAGCTTGTAATCTTTTTAGGAGCTGTGCATCAGGGCCCAAGTTCACAAAAATGAGCATTGGGTCATAATAACATTATAACCCCGCTTCATTTCACACTGAACATGTTTAACACAGCAATGTGGGGTTAACCCTGCTTCAAAGGAGGATTATAAAACGGCTCGTTCTGGTTCTTCATTCTGATTGGTTGAAACGCGTTCTAAGTAAGGGATAATGTAGAGGCAGCCGGTAGTTATCGGGAAATAAGCCCCGACAGTGTGATCAGGACCCGACGCGAAGCGGAGGGTCTTGTATCACACTGAAGGGGCTTATTTCCCGATAACTACCGGCTGACTCTACATTATCCCGCTTATTACACGGCTACTTGTCACATAAGAAAAAAAACTGGACATGAATATGAATTTGAAACATTTTATTGGCATATTTGTTTTAAATTAACATTTTTATCCTTCCGCGAAACTTTGCACAGATGCATAAAATGATCGTAATACCTTATTAAGATCCTCTGCTTCATACTTGTCTGTCTCCATTTTTTCTCTTTTAGCCAGTCTTTGAGAAGTTTTAATGCCCATTCTGTATTTTTTTTGTGTGTTGGCTTCGTAGCTGTCATGCTCTATTTTGTCAAGTTCAGTCTCAGTAAGCTGTCTGTGTCTTGTCGTGGTTGTCCAGTGTTTGTCACAAGATGGCGCCAAACAGACAGTAATCTTTATTGGCGCGGAGCGATCTTACTCGTAAAAGTAGTCCGGCTATGCGTTATTATTTTGGAGCGG
The DNA here is from genome assembly GCF_030506205.2 of Paramisgurnus dabryanus. Classification (NCBI taxonomy): domain Eukaryota; kingdom Metazoa; phylum Chordata; class Actinopteri; order Cypriniformes; family Cobitidae; genus Paramisgurnus; species Paramisgurnus dabryanus. Next base: position 30,108,611 of record NC_133358.1, on the reverse strand, counting down.
TTATTATTCGAAAAGAACGAACCTGCAAATGTCTCAACTGACCAATCAGAATCAAGCATTCCAGAGAGCCGTGTAATAAGCCGTGATAAAATACCCCGGTAAACCCACGGTTCAGACCGCATCACAAGTATCACTGCGCCACTGTTGCTGCGAACTGATTTATGAAAATAAACACCACAGTCTTTAATCATATTAAAATTTTTCTACATTTGCACAATTATGGCGATATCCAGATAAATGTCATAGATATTGTTGAGTCATTTCGTCAATTAAGAGAAAACGTTCTTTGGGTTGTTTTTGTATTAAATGGATATTTCCGCTATTATCCACTAGATGGCAATCTTACCCAAATTAAACACTGACGCATTAACTCAACACAACAGCGTTGTGGTGGATTTAGCGTAACGTGTGAGTTTTGATGGCTCTGAATCTGATCTCTTACAAAAGTTCTTCACAAAAATGGAATTATCTCCGCTTTTGAAAATTTGAGAGGTGATAACTGATAAGAGAACAAATGAAGGTAGGATGAAACGTTTTTTGTTGTTGTTGTTTGAAAGTGGTCTGTTCTTTCATTTGATATTTAATGTTTATTTAAAGAAGATAGTTTTTCTGTTAGGCATTAAACTAAAACTGGGTCGGGCAACTTAAAAAAAAAAACGCTGACGGGGAAAGAGTTAAGCATGCTTCCAAGCATATTTGATCATCACTTCAACAGTTGCACGATATAAATGTTAATGTATATTTTAGATGAATGTTGATTTATAAAAATAAACACCACAGTTTTTAATCATATTTTCATTGTGTCTTTGCTGCGTCTGTGTTGCTTGAGAATTGCGCCCTGGTGCAGCCACACTTGATTCTGAGGAACTACTTTGTTTGGTGGAAGAGTAATATTTGTACTAATATAATTACAACTTATTTGTGTTTTATTTTGTGAAACCCTGCTATGCATATGAAATAACTGTTTTATAAACGCAATAAACCCCCGCGAAGCAGTGGGGTTACAGTGCATTTTATAACAGCTTCCCTTCGTGCCTAACAACGCCCCTTAGCTGTTATAAAATGCACTGTAACCCACTGCTTCGCGGGGGTTTATTGCTCTATTTTATAACCCTTAATTTCAGAGATAACACCACTTTTAAATTACAAAAACTCCTTACCCCGAGGGTAAAAGCAGTGTTTAGAATGAAGATACCCCCGGGGTAAAGCGTATTTGTTATTTTTCATTTTAGTTTTTGTACACTATCACTAACCCCTGTAAACTTCTGTCCCCCATATAAACCCATCCACTGATCATCAATGATAACATTAGTGTATAAAGTTTGTCACTAGAGGTCAGTTAACAGCAGATAAACTCATCACTGATGACTATAACAGGACAGATAAGAGACAGATAATAAGAGTTTACAATGATGAGATTCATTAAATGAGACTCATGTGAGAACTGTAAAGATGTGACAGCAGTTTCTGATCAGAAGCATCATTCCACTGATCTCAGGTCAGATGTTAGGGTGATGATCAGGTGTGATCTGAGACTCTACAGGACATTCAGTTTTTATTAGAAGAAATGGGAAGCAGTCATGATGAAGCGTTTCATAAGATCTGTGATGTTTGATCTGAGCTCTCTCCTGAAGATCACTCCTGATGTCCTAACATTTTAGTGTTGAAGTGCTTCATTTATCAGTCTCATTAATCAAAAGCTCTTCTGAAGTGTTAACCTTTAAAAATAGATCAGAGTTGTTTAAAAACTTTAGAAAAAGTTGCATTTCCAGATGAAATTAAACTAAAGCTGATGTGGTTTTAAGATGTTAACAGGAGACAGAACTGAGAGGATCAGAATCACTCAACACTACCAATGCAAATCTGATTTTCACATCTCACATTTACTGTTTGTTTAAATGCTGTGAACCTGAACACTTTCACTTCTTCTAATGGAGACTTTAGTAATTTATGACGTTATTAAACGATTTTATTTTATATATAGACACTTAAAATGGCAACAAGGGTGCGTCTGATAAAACCACCTAGGCCTACTGTATGTGTTGTATTGTTTCAGTTTTCATAAGTCATACCGTGCTGGAAAAAACAGCAATAGTTGCGTTTTTGTGCTGGGATGCTGGTGAACACCAGCTAAACCAGCACCCAACCAGTATGAACCAGCATGGTAATGATATTTTTCAGCATGGTATAGGATAGTGTTTCTGTTTGTGTGCCAAATCAGTCCTGTGTGTCTGTAGTTCCTCTTTAACTGAAGGAGGTTTTTGTACGACTCTTTATCACTGTGTGAACACATATTTACTGTTGATATAATGATAACTCATACAGTAATAATCTCCTGCATCTTCAGTCTGAACTCCACTGATGCTCAGAGTAAAATCTGTACCATAAGATGATCCACTGCCACTGAATCTCTGTGAAGTGTCACCATGACGATTATTTATATAATAAATGATGAGTTTAGGAGCTTCTCCAGGTTTCTGCTGATACCAAGATAAATAAGTGCTATATATTCCAATATCAGTTGTACACTTTATATTGACGGTTTGTCCAACAGAAACAGATTGAGCTTTACTCTGAGTTACAGTAACTCCTCTGGATTCTGTTGAGAAGAAAACAAATTGTTCAAAAAAGAAAACTAAGAGTTAAAATATTTCCTAAAAAAATAAAGATGAATTTTTGTTACCTTGAATAAAACTCCCAGAATCCAGATGAAGGTGATGATGAAGAGATTCATTTTGTGTATTTGTTGTTTTTCCAGCACTGTGTTATAAAGTCAGACTGTTATAAACACACAGAGCACTGAAGCGTGTGATGAGATGTAAAGCAGTGATCAGACTTTACTAAACCTCTTGAGAGCATCATGGTCACGATAACTAGATGTGCTGTAGCCCCCCCTACTGACAGCATTGAGAATTTAAAATATCAAATGTGATTAAATATATGTTATCGCAACACATCCTCACTCCCAAATCGTCACATATTGACGCTTGGTCAAGACCTCTCGGCATCACTATATTATGAGCAGGGTACCGCTTCAGCGTCTGTTTTCGACGCCCAGCGCTGTTTTTATTAAGACCCCTTGGCGTTGTCTTTTAACGCGCAGGCCAGGGTAGTCCGATATACTTATATGGACTACTCAGTCTCACGAGGCTTTATGATATAGTCACGTAATTGTTTTTTAACCATTGTTGCTTCGGTTTCGCTGGGGCTGGCTACTCATATCAGGGATAACCAACTCAAGATCATCTAAATCAAACATTGTTTAATAATTGATTATGAATTATAATGTTTAATGCTTGTTTTATTTGTATAAAGACATAATAAGGACACATGTGGAGGTCTGCCTGACTGTGAGCATAAAGATTTTGATCCTGGCTTTGTTGCTTCTCTTTTTATAGAAGTATTCT